>NC_084636.1:17080101-17215101 GCF_033978795.1 Nerophis ophidion
CTGCACTCCTCAGCATCCACATGCTGCTGCTAGGTGATGTCATACGCAAATACGGTGTTAGCTTTCACTGTTATGCTGATGACACCCAACTCTACATGCCCCTAAAGCTGACCAACACGCCGGATTGTAGTCAGCTGGAGGCGTGTCTTAATGAAATTAAACAATGGATGTCCGCTAACTTTTTGCAACTCAACGCCAAAAAAACAAAAATGCTGATTATCGGTCCTGCTAGATACCGACCTCTATTTAATAATACAACATTAACATTTGACAACCAAACAATTAAACAAGGCGACACAGTAAAGAATCTGGGTATTATCTTCGACCCAACTCTCTCCTTTGAGTCACACATTAAAGGCGTTACTAAAACGGCCTTTTTATATCTCCGTAATATCGCTAAAATCCGTCCCATTTTGTCCACTAACGACGCTGAGATCATTATTCATGCATTTGTTACGTCTCGCCTCGACTACTGTAACGTATTATTTTCGGGTCTCCCCATGTCTAGCATTAAAAGATTACAGTTGGTACAAAATGCGGCTGCTAGACTTTTGACAAGAACAAGAAAGTTTGATCATATTACACTCGCCTGCACTGGCTTCCTGTGCACTTAAGATGTGACTTTAAGGTTTTACGACTTACGTATAAAATACTACACGGTCTAGCTCCATCCTATCTTGCCTATTGTATTGTACCATATGTTCCAGCAAGAAATCTGTGTTCAAAAGACTCCGGCTTATTAGTGATTCCCAGAGCCCAAAAAAAGTCTGCGGGCTATAGAGCGTTTTCCGTTCGGGCTCCAGTACTCTGGAATGCCCTCCCGGTAACAGTTTGAGATGCTACCTCAGTAGAAGCATTTAAGTCTCACCTTAAAACTCATTTGTATACTCTACTGGCTGTCCAGAGTCGGGACCCAGGATGGACCGCTCATCCAGAGTCGGGACCCAGGATGGACCGCTCGCCTGTGTATCGACTGGGAACATTTCTGCGCTTCTGATCCGCCTCCGCTTGGGATGGTTTCCTGTTGGCTCCGCTATGGATGGGACTCTCGCTACCGTGTTGGATCCACTATGGACTGGACTCTCACGGCTGTGTTGGATCCACTATGGATTGAACTTTCACAGTATCATGTTAAACTCACTCGACATCCATTGCTTTCGGCCCCCTTTTCAAAATGGGGTCCCAGGGACCCCATCAAGTCATAAAAATGGGGTCCCAAATTTTTTTGGGTCCCACATTTTTGTAACCGTTTTGAAAACAAAGTATAAATGTATGCATTATCCTGTTATATCTCACATTCTATATTGTGTTTTGGAAAAAAGGTTGTCAGACATGTTACTTAATTCATTAAAAAAACATAACATAACATAAAATAAAACATTTTTTTATCAATATGTGAATGTATTCAGTTATAAACATCCATTCACTTACTTCTTTCCTTCATGGATCTAAACTTTACCGCTGCCGGTATTTTTTTTTTCCATATTTTTTTTGTAATATTTTCAGAATCCGTTAAATTTTGGGCCAAAGTAAGACAAAGAAAACAATCTGAAGTTGTCTTTATTTTGTAGTTTTTACGCCATGATTCTAATGATCCGGCCCGGTTCCTCCATGCGGCCCCTGAGATCAAATGAGTTTGAAACCCCTGGCCTAGATAAATTAATAGATGTCCTCACAAATATTTATATGAATACATTACACACATTGGCGAAAAAGTGAATTTTGTTACGCTAGGAATTTTCAAAACAGGGTCCCCCGGTAAATTTTCTGGGTCCCACTTTTTTGTAAGCGTTTTGAAAGCAAATGATAAACGTATGCATTATCCTGTTATATCTCACATTTTACTGTACCTACTGGAAAATGATGTTTTGAAATGTTCTAGTTTTTTTTAAGAGCTTAAAATCAGCCAAATGTTGGTCATCAGTTTTTGCACCTGATCTCTTCACATATTACAAATTAGTGCATAATAAGGCATCTTGACACTTTGGCCCGGACCAGATTTGGCAACAGTTCTGTTTGACATGTGTCAGTCAGTTCCTTTAAAGACGCTTGTCAAGACTTATCTTGGGTCTATGAAAAAATAAGATTCATATTCTGTAGATGATTCTGTACAAACCCACTTTTTGTTCATTGAAATTGCGGACAAGTGCAAAATTAAACCATAAGAAATGCAATTAATTTGCTGCTCGACAACTCCGCCCAAACATGGCTGCTTTGCGATTTCTCATTAACCCCAACCTAACACGCCAGATGGTTGGTTTTACAAATCCATCTGGGAAAAAGGCCATTGGAAGTGTGTGGAAAGGGTATATAGATAAAAAAAAATGTTTTAAAAAAAAGAAGGCTGTGTGTAATTTCTATTGATGAAAAAGCAACTCCTTTACAAGGTTACGTTAAATGCCATGCCTGTATCCGCTAAATTATAAGAAATAAAAAGCCAGTTTTAGTGAAAAACAAGTCAGAATATCAGATTTCAGGGTAAGCATTTGTGTATATATACAAACATTTGTAAACAGAGGGAAATAAGGCATCAATTATTTTTAGGATTATTGGGTCTTGTAATGCTTTTGCTTTTGTTTCGACGTTATTTTTTCTGATAAAATAAATCAAAATAATATGGGGGTGTGTGGACTGTGGACCTGCAGCGAAACAGGGTGTGCCAGGACCGGCTTCGAGATCAGCGATAGGTGCATAGATGGTAATCTGATCACCTGTCGCTCTGTTAAAAAGGCAGCAGCAGGGGGGGAGAGAGGTGGTGGAACTGGAGCGAGAGCGAGAGACAGCCAGAAAAAGACAATTGCTGGAAAGCACCTGAGAGACTGAACTATTGAAAAATAAAACAGTGTTCTAAACCCTGAAACAGAACTGTCATGTCAGTGGTTGGTGGTCCGAGGAACCCGGAGGAGAGAAACTTTAACAAACATTATAATTTTGTTCAACACGCGATTCACGTTTTTGACCCTAGGCCCGTTCCATAGCTTCGGGGAAAAAGTGTAAGGTTGTCCAGTCATTGTTGAGCCGCAAGCTGAAATACAAAGCCGAACTGCACAAAAAAACGAGGGACCTTATGGAAATCTTTTATCCAAAGCCATGGCAAGTCGTTCTCCGGAAAAAGACAAAACAATTGTACTTTCAATCACCGTGAGACGACATCACTTAAGCGACGCTAATGGCGTGCACAGCTTCTTGTAGAATGGAGGAGCTTTACATCTGTGTTTGGATAACAGTTAAGTGTATTTATAACCTAAAATAGTGATTGTTAATCGAATGGCTACTAGCTCAGCTAGGATACTAGCTCAGCAGAAACAAAGACAGTTGAAAAGAAGTCTAAAGTCACTTTTGACAGAGATTTTCGTCAAAACATGTCAAGTCTTTTGACAAACCGATCGCACACGTCCGGTTAGCGACTTCACTTTCGGTTGAACGAACAAAACAACGAAAAATCGTTGTACAATACGATCACGCTATTCTGTTATTCTGTGATATTTCCACCTTAATAAATGTTTTGTGTCGGATTTAAATCAAGTGTATTGTAATGGCAGCGGCAATATGGAAGAGGACGATTGTCTTTGACCAATCTCGTTTTCTTCTTCACCTGGTATTTAGAGTGTCCGCCCTGTGATCGGTGGGTCGTGAGTCTCAACCCCTGCCAAATCATACCAAAGACTATAAAAATGGAACCCATTACCTCCCTGCTTGACACTCAGCATCAAAGGTTGGAATTTGGGGTTGAATCACCAAAAATGATTCCCGGGCGCGGCCACCGCTGCTGCTCACTGCTCCCCTCACCTCCCAGGGGATGATCAATGGTGATGGGTCAAATGCAGAGAATAATTTCGCCACACTTAGTGTGTGTATGACAATCATGGGTATTTTAACTTTTAACTACTAGTGAAACTCCTGTCACTGCTCTCTGCAGTCCACATCGGGTGGTATAGCTTGGTTGGTAGAGTGGCCGTGCCAGCAACTTGATTTCTTGATTCCTTTTTTTTTTTAATTCATGAAAAAGGGACGTTTTTGTCATGAAAAAGGGACGTTTTTGTGGTCGGTGCACTAATTGTAAGTGTATATTGTGTTTTTTATGTTGATTTAAGTAGAAAAAATTAAATAAAATCAATATTTATTTTTTATTTATTTTTTTTTGTATTTTTTTTTTTAATAAAAATGAATAAAAAATTATTCTGCGGCCCGGTACCAATCGGGCCACGGCCCGGTACCGGGCCGCGCCCCTGTGGTTGGGGACCACTGGTCTAGGGTACACTTATTAATGACAAAAAATTATATCCTTCTTTGATTATCACATTTAAATTTGATTTAACTATGAACTAATGCGATTAGATATTTCAATCGTTTGACACCCTTAGTTTATTTAGTTCTGAACTTCCTCCAGCTCGTAAACCTAGAATAAAACTTGCTTTTATTCCATGTGAGCATAATTTTGTGGCCGTATTTGACGCATTCTGCTGCTATATTCATGCAGTGTTTAGTGACCAGCAGGCTCCCTAACACGCACCAGATGGCTCAATAAAAGTGAAAAAAACCAGAAAAACTTACCCTCATTTTGCCAAAAACTTCATTAGCTTTGGACCAACAGTAACGGAGAAATTATGACTTTTGTGTAAAGTACGTCAACTGTGGTGGCAGCCTCCATTGTTGTCGACATGCCATACCAGACCTGCTCATAACATGGCTTCTGCTGCAGAGCCCATATTTGGTGTTTCCTGGGGCGGAGCCACTTTCCCACACCTGATTGCACTTTGCAATCAGGCCCTCCTAAATGCTGCTGTTACTGCTCTAGTCACTGGATTGTTCTTCCGCCATGCCTGGTCAAGGTGCTGGTTTCCATGGCTGCTCTTTGTTCCTTGTTTGCCTAACAAATGTCAAGTGAGGTTTTTTTTTGTTTAGTTTTTTTTTACCATTTGACCTTTTACTATTTGCCGTTCGGAGGCTTCATTCCCTTTTTGTTTCTTGTTTTTCACTTATTAATCATTTGGACTTTGAGTTTTTGAGTTGGTTCACACCTGTGTGCTCCTTTCTGTTTATAAATATTTTTTGTATGTTTGACTTTTGCCTGACTAGGTGCCATTTTTCGGTCCTCATACACAGACCATTATTACGCCAACCATCCATCAAGCGTTGCGGCTTCATAGCTTACCAAAGTCGTACTAAAAAAAAATTGATAGCTTTTTGAGCATTGTGTGTAATGTTCTACATCCTCAATGGAATTTTAAATTTTGGTGTTGTTTACTGGTGTCATCTTGCAGTTTACACGTATCTCTTATGTGTGACTGCCATCTACCGGTCCTCTCCAAGGTTTCTCATAGTCATTCTCATTGACATCCCACTGGGTTGTGAGTTTTCCCTTGCCCTTATGTGGGATCTGAACTGAGGATGTCGTTGTGGCTTGTGTAGCACTTTGAGACACTTGTGATTTAGGGCTATATAAATAAACATTGATTGACTGATTGATTGATGACAACAGGAAAACGTGCAATACTTTTAAAGTGAGTACTTTTAAATACTTTTGAAGGGAGTACTTTGAACCAGCAGTCGTAACAACTTCAGCACAATATCTGCCGAAGTGAAAATATCTGTGAAAAAACGTCCGACCGGAACCCTCTTAGAAATAAAGTTCCGTGGATAAATTATGGAAACCCACTACAGTTTTTAGCGCTTTGATAGGTAGTCTGCTGACAGATATAAGTGAGAACTTTACAACTACTTTATATTAGAAATGGCAATAGCGGAAGATGAATGTCACATAAGATAGAGACAAAAAGAAGCTTATCGACTAAGGCGTGGACACAGACTACAATGGCGAACGCGCTCAAATTTTCAGGACTTATGCAGATCCCAAATACACATCAGAAGGTAAGTGTCGGTTTGTTGTAGACGAACCCAAGATGCAGAGAAGGAGGGAGGCATTTTGCAGGAAAACATGATTTAATTAAAACTAAACAAAAACAAACAAAAGGGTACTAACAAAAAGCGCGCACGAGGCAGATAACAAACAAAAAGGCTTAGTGTGGAAGCTAGCAGGTATCGAGCAGTAAACAGAAGTTGTACATGTAATATGAAAACAAACTTGGAAGCAGGGAACAAAAAACAGTAAGCTACGAACATCTAACTAAATATAGCTTTCCGCTACACTGCAAAGATACGACACGACACGACAAGAGCGACAATAATCCAGCACTGACTGGAGGACAAAAGCAGGTATAAATAGGAGCAGGCTGATTGACGCCAGGTGTGACCAGGTGCCAATCAGCCACAGCTGAGGGGAAAAAAACGCTCTGGGAGAAACACAGGAAACAGCGCTGACAGGAAATACTACACATACAGAGGAAACCAAGACAAATGCACAGGAAAAATCTAACACAAACAAACTGTCAGGGGAAAGCCTGACAGTAAGAAAAGTTGGATTAGCATAATATTGCGAAACAAAATGCAATAATGTCTGCTAATAGGTGCCATTGGCCGGTCCTTATACACACACCACAATAATACTCGTATGTTTAATGCGGGGACAATCCATCAAATGGTCCGGCTTCATAGCTTACCGGAGTTGTACTAAAATTATTTGGATTTTTGAGCGCCAAGTGTAATGTTCAACAGTATATTCTCAAAGAAACATCTCAAGTTTTGGTGTTATTTACTGGCGTCATCCTGCTGTCTACACATATCTCTTATGTGTGACTGCCGTCTACTGGTCACACTTATTACACCATGTACCAAACCAAATTGCTTCGAGGTCAGTAAGCACAACCAGAATTATGCCGTACATTAGGCGCACTGTAGATTTTTTGAGAAAAAGAAAGGATTTTATGTACGCCTTTATAGTCTGAAAAATATGGTAACTTCTTCAAGCTCTGACTGCTCCATGGTCCCCAAAGTGGGCCGTGTGCCCCCATGAAAAAACCTGGATACGACTCTCCATGATAATACTATATAAAATATTACTCTTGTGTCAACACTGGCGTATGTTGCACAGATGCTTAAATTGCATGACGTACAAGTCCCAAAAAAATCCTCCAGCTGAAAGCATCACGACTCATTAAGAGTGACGGTTGTAATACACGGATATTATTTCATCTACGATAACTCTACTTCTCTCTTTAAATTACCGTTGTTTACCCACAATGGTAAACTGAAAAGCTAAATAAAATTTGAGCTTGCTCACAGTTGTTTTTAGGTTACAGGTTCAAACCTGAAGAAGACAATCTGTAAAAGCCAGTGGGGGGCAGTGCGTTTCCCACCTAGGCCTTCAGTGGTGTCAGACTTCAAGGATTACCTCTCAAAATACCATCATTGATGTCACCACATGATCATTGCTGGAGAAATACTATACAAGAACACATTTGCACACGGTATTGAAACACATCAACAGTGTACAAAACGGGTTATTTTTTGGCACATCTAAAAATCAATATACCCGCATTAGCAATTAAAACATATCTTATGTGGTACTGTCAAAATCAAAATTGTAAAATAAACATAATAAACATGACTAGATAAAGAAATAAAATATTTGAACTCACAATTTGTAGCACCCATTCAACGCCGTATAAGCCAGTGGGGCCCCTCGTAGCCGGCTTATTTGAGTGGAAATGCCGAGTATTCCCCCATTTCATCGCGAACAAGATGTATTTAAATATCCTTCTTGAAAATGTCCTTGCAAATTTATATCTGCCACCTACCTAATCAACGTTTTGCTCTCCTTTTTTGTGGGTCAACACTTCCTGCTTCCTGTTAAATTGCAATTTGTGAATGGATACTCACTTTGGAATGGCAAGTGTGTATCTATTCAAAGCCTCTCACCTGTACCAAGAAAAGTATTATAAATACAGTACATTAATGGTGGAAGGTGGGGATCGGACCAAATATCAATAGGTTTAATACCAAGGAGAGTATAATTTTCCGATTCGATATAACCTTAATAGGATGGATAGTTTTCAATTAATTTCAATGTTTATGTCAACAAATATCAGTTTTGTTGATATTTTTATATTTATATATTATGTTATATAATTGACAAACTTTAACTTGTCTCTAAATAAGTCCTTGGCACAGCAGGTATTTGGGGACGAACCAGGCAAAGGGTTTAAAATGTAGAAAATGTAAAACATTGTTTTTGCTTTGACTCAATTTAATTTACTGTATTAATTGTAGGTAAAACAAGGGAATAATTGTGTCACTTTGATACTTTTCATTGTTTAATATTAGTGTGTATTGTTTAATTGTTCACAAATATGTTAGCATTAATTACCGTATTTTCCGGGCCATAGGACGCACCGGATTATAAGGCGCACTGCCAATGAGCTGGTCTAGACGGATCTATTTTCAGAAAGAACAGGATTATAAGGCGCATTAAAGGGGTCATGTTATTTGTTTCTAAATGTAAAATACTTCCTTGTGGTCTACAGAATATGTAATGGTGGTCTTTGGTCAAAATGTTGCATTAATTATGTTTTACAGATCATCTTCAAGTCGCTTTCTGACAGTCGCTTCAGGATGCGCCGTTTTGTGGGCGGTCTTATATACGAGGCTCACCTTAAGCAGTATTTTCTCCGTCATCTTTGTTGTAGCGGTGTAGCGTGCAAGGACGAAAGTGGAAGACGTGTCAAAAGATGGAGCTAACTGTTTTAATGACATTCAGACTTTACTTAAATCAACAACGGAGCAGTATCTCCTCATCCGTAGCTCACTAGTGCAATAATGGCGGAAATGTGTCCCGTGAAAAACCGTCTGACCGCAACTCTCTTATAACTAAAGTTCCTTGGGTGAAAAATGTAAACTCACTATAACGGTATGTTTTAGCGCTTTCATGGCAGATATAAGTGAGAACTTTACACTACTTTATATTAGAAATGGCAACATGGTGTCGACACGGACTACAAAGGCAGAACCGCGCACATTTTCAGGACTTATGCAGATCCCAAATATAGATCGGCAGATACCAGAAAATAAGAAAACTTTCTTTGGCACAATACTGCGAAACAGAACGGAAGATAATGTCTTACCTGATACACACACCATAATACTCGTATGTTGAAGCACAGTACTATACATCAAGCAGTGCGGCTTCGTAGCTTACCAAAGTCGTACTAAAACATTGTGATAAACTTTTGAGCGCCGTGTGTAATGTTTCTACTCTCAAAGGAACATATATAATTTTAGTGTTTACTTGAGTCATATTGCAGTCTAAATATACCTCTTACGGTTGACTGGCATCATATTGCAGTCTACACATATCTCTTATGTGTTACTGCCATCTATGGTCACACTTATTACACCATGCACCAAATGAAATTTTTTCAAGGTCAGTAAGCCCAACCAAAGTTATTCCATACATTATGCGCACTGTCAAGTTTTGAGAAAATTAAATAATTTTAAGTGCACCTTATACAAACCCTGTTTCCATATGAGTTGGGAAATTGTACTAGATGTAAATATAAACGGAATACAATGATTTGCAAATCATTTTCAACCCAAATTCAGTTGAATATGCTACAAAGACAAGATATTTGATGTTCAAACTGATAAACATTATTTTTTTTTGCAAATAATCATTAACTTTAGAATTTGATGTCAGCAACACGTGAAAAATAAGTTGGGAAAGGTAGCAATAAATACTAATAAAGTTGAGTAATGCTCATCAAACACTTATTTGGAACATCACACAGGTGTGCATGCTAATTGGGAACATGTGGGTGCCATGATTGGGTATAAAAAACAGCTTCCAAAAATATGTGCACCCCTTTGTCCACAACTGCGTAAGCAAATAGTCAAACAGTTTAAGAACGTTTCTCAAAGTGCAATTGCAAGAAATTTTGGGATTTCAACATCTACGGTCTATAATATCATCAAAAGCTTCAGAGAATCTGAAGAAATCACTCCATGTAAGCGGCATGGCCGGAAACCAACATTGAATGACCGTGACCTTCGATCCCTCAGTATCAGCACTGTATCAAAAACCGACATCAATCCCTAAAGGACATCACCACATCGACTCAGGAAGACTTCAGAAAACCACTGTCACTAAATACATTTTGTCGCTACATCTGTAAGTGCAAGTTAAAGCTCTATTTTGCAAAGCAAAAGCCATTTATCAACAACATCCAGAAATGCCGCCGGCTTCTCTGGGCCCGAGATCATTTTAGATGGACTGATGCAAAGTGGAAAAGTGTTCTGTGGTCTGAAGTGTCCACATGTCAAATTGTTTTTGGAAACTTTGGAGATTTGTGTCCTCGGGAACAAAGAGGAAATTAACCATCCGGATTGTTATAGGCGCAAAGTTCAAAAGGCAGCATCTGTGATGGTATGGGAGTGAATTATTGCCCAAGGCATGGGTAACTTACACATCTGTGAAGGCACCATTAATGCTGAAAGGTACATACAAGTTTTGGAGCAACATATATTGCCAATCAAGCAACGTTATCATGGACGCTCCTGCTTATTTCAGCAAGACAATGCCACACCACGTGTTACAACAGCGTGGCTTCATAGTAAAAGAGTCCAGGTACTACACTGGCCTGCCTGTAGTCCAGACCTGTCCCCAACTGAAAATGTTGATGCCTAAAATACGACAACAGAGACCCTGGACTGTTGACCAACTTAAGCTGTACAAACAACAAGAATGGGAAAGATTTCCACCTGAAAAGCTTCAAAAATGTTTCTCCTCAGTTCCCAAACGTTTATTGAGTGTTGTTAAAAGAAAAGGTGATGTAACATGTTCCACGTAGTGTTGGTTTGTTTTTTTTGTTTGTTTTTTTCTTTTGTTTCAACAGGTCACGCTCAATCATGACTTCTGCTGCCAATCAACCGGTTCCTGTTCCCAACTGTTCCTCGTTTCACCTGTTGATCCGCCAGCTAATCCCGGTCCACCATTGGATTGGAGGATTATATTTTCTGACATGCTGTGTGGAGTTTTGAGAGACGCTACTTTGTCTTTGGCGTTACTTTGTTTTGTAATCATATTTTTTAGAGCTTTTTGCTAAACTTGTGCCACCTGTTTTTTTTGTCTTCCTTTTTGTTTGACCGTTCAACCTTTGTAAGTATCTGCGGCCTAGTCTTGGGAAAGGTTAGACAGAGGCCTCTATATACTACACACGTAGGATTTGTTTGTGTATAGAGACACCAGACCCCCTCTTTGGTTAGAGTAGTTAGGTAGGTTTTTGGTTTATGCTAATTAAATAGCTTTAGTCAGTCAGCTTACCTTTCTTTTCTAGAGGTGTATTTTGGTGTGTTTTGTTCATTTCTTTGATAGCACCTGTATTCCCAAGCTAGACTCGTGTTGTGTCGTTGTTGTAAACCCCACCCCATGGTTACTTTTCAATACACTAGTTTTTGTTTTCAATTCTTGGCTACGGTATCTTTAATTTACAACTTATTTGATTTATACACTTTTATGTTGCGTTCCCCTACAATCCCTAGACTTTGAGCCATCTGGGAACGTAACAAACACAATGGTGAACATGCCCTTTCCCAACTACTTTGGCACGTGTTGCAGCCATGAAATTCTAAGATAATTATTATTTGCAAGAAATAAATCAAGTTTAGCTTGGTTGGTAGAGTGGCCGTGCCAGCAACTTGAGGGTTGCAGGTTCAATTCCCGCTTCCGCCATCCTAGTCACTGCCGTTGTGTCCTTGGGCAAGACACTTTACCCACCTGCTCCCAGTGCCACCCACACTGGTTTAAATGTAACTTAGATATTGGGTTTCACTATGTAAAGCGCTTTGAGTCACTAGAGAAAAGCGCTATATAAAATATAATTCACAATAATTCACAAAATATCTTGTGTTTGTAGTACATTCAACTGAATATAGGTTGAAAATGTTTTGCAAATCATTGTAGTCCGTTAGTATCTACATCTCACACAATTTCCCAATTCCTAAGGAAACGGGGTTTGTAGTTTGAAAAATACGGTAGTATCGGTATTGGCATGACTGCCACCGTATTTACTTGCCATCGGATTGATGCCAACATCGGCCAATCATAATATACGAGTACTGACACACCCCTACTTCATTGTGCCTATGTAAGTTGCAGCACCTCAGATTCTGAAATGCTCATTGAAATTTAAAAACATGTGAAAACCTGGCCAAGCACAACGGAGGAAGTAACATATTCAATTCACGATGTTATCAAAGTCAGTCAAAGGGAAATCTGGGCAAGCTTGAAACACATCAATGGTCGGTGCGTAACCTTACCGCCCAACATGGTTGATAGAGGGATAAGATAGTTACGCAACAGTAAACAATTCATTCAACACAGACGGCGACTCTATCACATCAAGATAAGACTTAATAAAGAAACGGAAACCGCCAAGCTCGATAAATTGCATTGAGAGTTGTTGCCCTCTAGTTCTGAACTGCAGCAGCCAGGGTAGTATTACAACCTCTACTGTTGCTACTTGTTCCAAGAACTAACAGCAGTACTAAGTAACATACAGTCGTGGTCAAAAGTTTACATACACTTGTAAAAGACATAATGTCATGGCTGTCTTGAGTTTCCAATAATTTCTACAACTCTAATAGAGTGATTGGAGCACATACTTGTTGGTCACAAAAAACATTAATGAAGTTTTTTTTTTTTATGGGTCTACTGAAAATGTGAGCAAATCTTCTGGGTGAAAAGTATACATACAGCAATGTTAATATTTGGTTACATGTCCCTTGGCAAGTTTCACTGAAATAAGGCGCTTTTGGTAGCTATCCAAAAGCTTCTGACAAGCTTTTGGTTGAACTTTTGACGACTCCTCTGGAGCAGTTCGGCTAAATGTGTTGGTTTTCTGACATGGACTTGTTTCTTCAGCATTGTCCACACGTTTCAGTCAGGACTTTGGGAAGGCCATTGTAAAACCTTAATTCTAGCCTGATTTAGCCATTCCTTTGCTACTTTTGATGTGTGTTTGGGGTCATTGTCCTGTTGGAACACACAAATGCACCCTAGACCCAACCTCCGGGCTGATGATTTTAGGTTGTCCTGAAAAACTTGAAACTAATCCTCCTTTTTCATTCTCCCATTTACTCTCTGTAAAGCACCAGTTCCATTGGCAACAAAAAAGGCCCAGACTGCGTGGTTGGTAGTAGTGGGTTTCAGTAGGCCTTTAAATGTAACTTAGATATTGGGTTTCAATGTGTAAAGCGCTTTGAGTTACTAGAGAATAGCCCTATATAAATGTAGTTCACTTCACTTTACTTACCATTTAGTGGTCAATTGTACAGAATATGTACTGTACTGTGCAATCTACTAATAAAAGCTTCAGTCAATCAAAACACTAGTGTGCCAGGGCACAGGGGTTGAAAAACACTGGCATATAGTATAGTACAGCATGCAAGAAGAGAAACCGGAGCTGAGGAGTGGGCGGGACTAAGGTCACAGGAAGCGACGTTGGACAAACGCCGCGCAGCTAAAACAACAATGACTTCCGCTAATTGTGTTTCCTATGGCCAACGTTAGCGCTGTGACATTTGCCTGCTGTGCTTGCTTGGTCAAAGGATGAGCTAATTAATATGGTAATGTAGCCTCTACGCCGCCGGTGACAGCCACGCCTACTCATTAGCAGTCAGGGGTGAAAACTCCTACACACACACACGCACACACACACACACACACACACACACACACACACACACGCTGGCGTCGTCTTCTGATTAAACTCTCGTGTCACACGACTCATAATGGGAACAAGTTTTTGTTTTTTTCCTGTTTTCTGAGAAAATGGGGAACTTTGTCAAAATGTTTCCCACCCACTCAGTTTCTCATCCCTTCGTGGCCTTTGTCACTCAAACGGCTTCATTATGAGTGAGCGCACACACACACAAACATACGCGAGTGGTTTAAAATACATAGTGCACACCATTCATATGCGGAGTCATGTGATAATCAGCACCATGGGGCCACAAATATAATCTTTGCAAAGGGTCTTCTGGGACATAAGTGCCTTTTTCCACACAGGAAGTCATTTTGATTTAATCTCCTTTATATACAAGGCGGTCCTTCAGAGCAGTCTTACTGTTTACAACCAAAATGTCAGCTGTGTCCAAAGACTCAGGAGACAAGTGTGAGGGGGTCGTACTGCTGGGTTTATGCAACTTAAAGGGGAACATTATCACAATTTCTGAAGGGTTAACACCAAAAAAAAAATCAGTTCTCAGTGGTTTATTTTATTATTCGAAGTTTTTCTCAAAATTTTACCCATCACGCAATATCCCGAAAAACGGCTTCAAAGTACATGATTTTAAGAGTTGGGTAGTAACGCGCTACATTTACTCTGTTACATATACTTGAGTAACTTTTGGGATAAATTGTACTTCTAAGAGTAGTTTTTATGCAAAATACTTTTACTTTTACTTGAGTATATTTATAGAGAAGAAACGCTACTTTAACTCCGCTCCATTTATCTACATTCAGCTCGCTACTCGCTACTTTTTAATCGATCTATTAATGTTTATTTTGGTTTTTCAAAGTAGGATCTACGCATGTCTGCGTTTCACCAATCACATGTAGTCACTGGTGACGTTGGACCAATCAAACAGAGCCAGGCGGTCACATGACCGTGATTCATAAAACCCGACTTAAACGTGTTGACAAACTTAATCGGGTGTTACCATTTAGTGGTCAATTGTACGAAATATATACCGTACTGTGCAATCTACTAATAAAAGTTTCAATCAATCAATCAAAAGTGAAAAGGAAAAAAGACACTTTTTATTTCAACCGTACTTCCCTTCAAAAGCCTAAAGACTGATCGCACAGTTCCTGTCTTCACAATAAAAGCGCCGCTCCATCGCGCCTGCGCTAACAAAATAAGTCTCCTAAAGCCAGTGCAAACAAGCTAGCAAACTACGGAGTTTGCCGCCAATGTATTTCTTGTAAAGTGTATAAAAACGAATATGGAAGTTGGACAAATAAGATGCCAAAAACCAACGACTTTCATGATGTATTAGACAGGAAGGAGGAACTTTTTTTCTCCTCCATTTTAAAACCGGGACAAAAACCAACGATTTTCATGTGGTATTAGACAGAAAGGAGGACTTGTTTTCTCCTCCATTTGAAAACGTGGACGTTATCAGCACTACTGTATGATTCCAATCAATGCAAGTCATCAGAATCAGGTAATACACCAACTTATATTCTTGTCTTCATAAAAGATAGGAATCTATATGTTAAACATGCATTTATATTCATTAAAACACCTTTAACATGTAAACAAAAACGGCAAAATAAATATAAATTATATATAAATGTATGTTTGTATATATATATATATATATATATATATATATATATATATATATATATATATATATATATATATATATATATATATATATTTATATGAGATATGTGTGTGTATGTATATGATATGTGTATGTATGTATATGTAGAGATGAGGTAGATCACCTCGACTTGGTCATTTATTAAGGAATTGATTAACGTTGAAAAACTTATTGGGGTGTTAGCAATTAGTTGTCAATTGTACGGAATATGTACTGTACTGTACAATATACTAATACAAGTTTCAATCAATCAATCAAACAATGCCTACTGAGCCTATGGTGCTGTTAAGTTATTGTGGCTCAATTTGCCTTAATGTTTTTTATTTTAATGCACTATTATTTAATATTTATTATTGTTTTAGTTGCTTAAGAGATAATCCTGGCTCTGATTTTGCTCATTGCTATTTTTATGTTTTTGTTCATTATTTGTTGCCGTAATCATTAAACAAACAGGTTACTCATCAGTTACTCAATTCTTGAGTAGCTTTTCCACAACATAATTTTTACTTTTACTCAAGTAAATATTTGGGTGACTACTCCTTACTTTTACTTGAGTAATAACTCTCTAAAGTAACAGTACTCTTACTTGAGTACAATTTCTGGCTACTCTACCCACCTCTGCTGATTTTAACCGTCGTTATATCCACCCGTCCATTTTTCTGTGACGTCACAGCGTTACCACACAGAAACAAACATGGCGGATAGCACAGAAAGGTATAGAGGTATTAGTTCGGATTCAAACTCGGACTTCAGCACCCTAAGCAATTCAACAGATTACGCATGTATTGAAACGTATGGTTGGAGTGTGGAGGCAGGTAGCGAACACTAAATTAAAGAAGAAACTGAAACTATTGAGCCATATCACGACAGACAGCAGCACGGGAGGAAGCGAGGACGAATTCTGCGATCGCCTTCTAACCAACGATTGGTATGTGTTTGTTTGGCATTAAATGTGGGTGGAGGGAAAGGCTGGATGCAAATATAGCTACAAATGAGGCATAATGATGCAATGTGTACATACAGCTAGCCTAAATAGCATGTTAGCATTGATTAGCTTGCAGTCATACCGTGACCAAAAATGTCTGATTAGCACACTCCACATAAGTCAAAACCATCAACAAAACTCACCTTTGTGCATTCATGCACAACGTTATAAGTTTGGTGGACAAAATGAGACAGAAAGAGAAGTGGCATAAATCACGTCTTAGTCAACATATCCAGGGGGTTTACCTCGCTCGTCAGCGGGAACAGACTGCCGTCGTCCCTGAATAGCTCGCACTCCGCCAGATTCAGTGGTGGTCTATTTTCCAATATTGCAGATTTCGTTGACTTTATCGTTGGAAATGCATCTGCTTTGATAGTCGCAGGATATCCACACATTCTTGCCATCTCTGTCGTAGCATAGCTGTCGTCGGTAAAGTGTGCAGAACAAACGAGGGACTTTCGCCTCTTTTGACCACTGGTGCAACTTGAATCCGTCTCTGTTCGTGTTGTTACATCCTCCGACAACACACCGACGAGGCCTGATATCTCCAAGGTAAAGGGAAAACAGTAGAAAAAACGGAAAATAACAGAGCTGATTTGACTTTGTGTGTGTAATAAGATTGAGAAAATGGCAGATTGCTTCATGTTGTGACGTCACGGGTGAAAGGGCATCGCTCGACAGGCTATCAATTGAAAGGCGTTTAAATCGCCAAATTCACATTTTTAGAGTTCGGAAATCGGTTAAAAAACATATGGGTTTTTTTTTGCAACATCAAGGTATATATTGACTCTTACATAGATCTGGTGATAATGTTCCCCTTTAAGAAAATAGCTTGGATAAAGCCTAGTGGTTAGAGTGTCCGCCCTACACCGGCCGAGTCATACCAAAGACTATAAAAATGGGACCCGTTACCTCCCTGCTTGGCACTCAGCATCAAAGGTTGGAATTGGGGGTTGAATCACCAAAAATGATTCCCGGGCGCGGCCACCACTGCTGCTCACTGCTCCTCTCCCCTCCCAGGGGGTGATCAAGGGTGATGGGTCAAATGCAGAGAATAATTTCTTGACCATAGGGTGCACCGGATTATAAGGCGCACTCCCAATGAATAGGCTGTTTTTTGATTTTTGTTTCATATATTAGGCGCACCAGATTATTGTGGCACTTCCTGGTTTTGTTTCCGTTGTCATAGTTACCCATTTAGTGTCACCTGTCTCTGATTTGATCACGCCCACCTGCCCTTGATTATTTTTCCCGCTATATATGCCCGCCTCTGTTTGACATTCAGTCTTGGACTCTTGTTTGTACACGCAGCAGCTGACGACGCTCTTCCAGCATTGTGGTAAATCTATTTTTGTATACTTGTTATCTTATATGCTATTCTGTTTGTTTATGTCCCTAGCTTCCACGCTAGCGTCCTTTGTTCTTTCTAGCTCCCAAGCTAGTTCTGTTGGTTTTTGGTTAGTGCCTTTGTGCAAGTGTTTGTGTTCTTAGTTTGTTTTTATTATATAAATAAATTCATATCCCTACCCTCACGCTGCACCCACGAGAGAACAACTTGTCACCATAATGCCACCGAGACGTCACAATTATAAGGCGCATTAAAGGAGTCATATAGATTTTTTTTTTTTCTAAACTGAAAACACTTCCTTGTGGTCTACATAACATGTAATGGTGGATATTTGGTCAAAATGTTGCATGGATTATGTTTTACGGATCATCTTTAAGCCGCTTTCTGACGGTCGCTTCAGGATGCGCTGTTTTGTGGGCAGTCTTATATACGTGACTCACCTTCGACAGCGTTTTCTCCCCGTCATCTTTGTTGTAGCGGTGTAGCGTGCAAGGACGGGAGTGGAAGAAGTGTCAAAAGATGGAGCTAACTGTTTTAAAGACATTCAGACTTCACTTCAATCAACAAAGGAGCATCACTAGTGCAACAACACGGAAAAAACGTCCGACCAGAATTCTCGACTAACTAAAGTTCCTTGGTTGAATAATAAAACTCATTACACCGGTATATTTTTGAGCTTTCATGACGCGTTTACTGACAGATATAAGTACGAACTTTACACTACGTTATATTAGAAATGGCAACAGCGGAGGATGAATGTCCCATAACAAGTAGATAGAGAAAAAGAAGAAGTTTATTGACTACGTTGTTAACACGGACTACAAAGGCGGAACCGCGCAATTTTTCAGGATTTACGCAGATCTCAAATACAGATCAGCAGGTACCAGAAGGTAAGAAAAGTTGAATTTGCATAATATTGCGAAACAAAATGCCAGAAAATATCTATCCATCCATCCATTTTCTACCGCTTACTCCCTTTGGGGTAGCGGGGGCGCTGCAGCCTATCTCAGCTACAATTGGGCGGAAGGCGGCGTACACCCTGGACAAGCCGCCACCTCATCGCAGGGCCAACACAGATAGACAGACAACATTCACACTAACATTCACACACTAGGGCCAATTTAGTGTTGCCAATCAACCTATCCCCAGGTGCATGTCTTTGGAAGTGGGAGGAAGCCGGAGTACCCGGAGGGAACAAACGCAGTCACGGGGAGGACATGCAAACCCCACACAGAACCGGGATTGAACCCAGGACTACTCAGGACCTTCGTATTGTGAGGCAGACGCACTAATCCCTCTGCCGCTGTTCTGCCCGCCAGAAAATGTCTTACCTTAAACACACACCATAATAATACTCCTATGTTGAAGCACAGTACAATCCATCAAGCAGTGCGGCTTCATAGCTTACTAAAATATTGTGATAGATTTTTGAGTGCCGTGTGTAATGTTCTATATTTTTAATGGAACATATATAATATTGGTGTTGTTTCCTTGAGTCATATTGCCATAATATTGCAGTCTACACGTATCTCTTATGTTTGCCTGCCATCTAATGGTCACACTTATCATTAAACCATGTACCAAATAAAATTGCTTCAAGGTGGGTAAGCAAAACCAGAATTATTCCGTTCATTAATTAGGCGCACCGGGTTAGAAGGCGCACTGTTGCGTTTTAAGAAAAAAAACAAAAACGATTTTAAGTGTGCCTTGTAGTCCTGAAAATACGGTACCTAATGTAGTACAGGTGCATTCATAATAACATGGAATATTCACACCATAATAATAGTTGAATGTTGAAGCACAGTACAATCCATCAAGCGGTGCGACTTCAAAACTTGCCAAAGTCGTAATAAAACATTTAATAGATTTTTGAGCGCCGTGTGTAATGTTCTATATTTTCAGTGGAACATTTTAAATTTTTGGGGTTGTTTACTTGAGTCATATTGAGGTCTACACATATCTCTTATGTACGACAGCCATCTACTGGTCACACTTATCATTTCACCATTGTCATGCCTGTGAATCAGGTTTAATGTTTGATCATGTTTTGTTTTGTTTTTTGGACCCTTGTTTCCCGTTTTGCACTTCCTGGTTTTGTTTGTTTCCATGCCAGCACATTAGTTTTCACCTTGCCCTCAAGTCACGCCCCGGTCCTCAGCTCTCACACCTGTTTCCAATAATCACAGTTGCTATTTAAGTAATTTGCTTTCTGTTTCTCGGCCTGGCAACTTTGTACCTACCTACCGGACTTTGTATCGAACCTTCATGACCACCCACCTACCTTCCCTTGCCAACCTTTATGCCTTGCCACGCTGATTATTGTTTTGACCACGCCACGTAAGTTTTTGGTTTGTTTTATGTCATAGATAGTATCTTTTGTTTATTTGTATATAGCCTTGCCATTGTGCTGTTTTTGTTTTTGAGTATAGTTTAGTTTATTATCCGCCATTGAGCGCCCTTTGTTTTTGTCTGTTTTGTATTATAGTGTGAAAATAAATCAAACATGTACTTACACTCACGTCTCGCTCATGCAAATCATCCTTTGCATCGAAGAAGCAAAATAAATCCAAGTCAAAGTCCTGACAACCATGTACAAAATAAAACAGCTTCAAGGTCGGTAAGCGAAACCAGAAATATTTCAGTTATAAGACACACTTTTGAGTTTTGAGGGGGGAAAAAAGGATTTTAAGTGTGCCTTATGGTCCGGAAAATATGGTGCATCATTCTAAACAATTCAAATAATATAATGAATACAGTGTCACAAAATAATTCAAACAAATGATATACCCACTATTTATGAGGATTAGGCCTGTTAAAAGAAACAAAGAAAAAATATATTTAACTGTTGACCATAACACGTCAAAAGAAATGCTTAGTTCCAAAACCGTATTATTAAGCCCGCACAGATGTCTCTTTATCACTGTTTAACAACCTTTTTTCATTATCCACCAATCACACCTACGACAAGATGAATTCCCAAACCCCAGTACTCTCAGCATTACCATTACAGCACAAGCAGGTCGTTACGACATAATGGAGATTCCGATTGAATGGCTAATTTAAATTAACATTTTGAGCTCATTCGAGGGAAGTATTTAAAAGGGAACTGCACTTTTTACTTTTGCCTATAATTCACAATCCCTATGTAAGACTAGAACATGTTTTCCTTTTTTGATGCATTCTTTCTAGTAAATAAACAATAGCAAACGTCAACTAACAATGGAGTCAATGAGAGTCACTCTATTAAAAAAAAGGGCGGTTACCTGTTAACTGAAAATAAATGAGCCATGCATATATTCAGATGTATTCACATTCAGTATTTTTCGGACTTTAAGGCACACTTAAAATCTTTCTGGTTGTGCTTACTGACCTCAAAGCTAATTTCATTTGGTACATTGTGTAATAAACGTGAACAGTAGATGGCAATCATACATAAGAGATATGTGTAAATGGCAAAATGACGCCAGTAAACAACACCAAAACTTTAAATGTTCCATTGAAAATATAGAACATTACACACGGCGCTCAAAAATATGTCAAAATGTTTTTTAATACAATTTCAGTAAGGTATGAAGCCCCACCACTGGATGGATTGCCGGTGCATTAAACATACGAGTATTATTATGGTACCTGTAGAAGGACCACAGAACTTTCCTCCAGAAGGTCTTATCTAAGTGATATCAGATGAAAAAAAAATTGAGCTTTTTGGCCACAATACACAGTAATATGTTTGGAGGAGAAAAGGTGAGGCCTTTAATCCCAGGAACACCAGGCCTATCGTCAAGTATGATGGTGGTAGTATTATGCTCTGGGCCTGTTTTGCTGCCAATGAAACTGGTGCTTTACAGAGAGTAAATGGGACAATGAAAAAGGAGGATTACCTCCAAATGATCCAGGACAAACTAAAATCATCAGCCCGGAGGTTCGGTCTTAGGCACAGTTGGGTGTTCCAACAGGACAATGACCCCAAACACATGTCAAAAGTGGTAAAGGAATGGCTAAATCAGGCTAGAATTAAGGTTTTACAATGGGCTTCCCAAAGTCCTGACCTAAACATGTCGACATTGCTGAAGAAACAAGTCCATGTCAGAAAACCAACAAATGTCGGCTCTGTAACACATTATAAACGCAACATGCAACATAATAATTACCCACAATGTCATGCATCCATGACTCTTGGCTATATCACACACACCGCTAGCACCAAACCCCCCCCCGTGCGTCGTTTGAGGTGGGCGGGGCTGGGCGCGCGTGTATAATATAGCCAAGAGTCATGGATGGATGGCATTGTGGGTAATTCTTATGTTGCGTTTATAATGTGTTACAGAGCCGATGTTCTCCAGAAATGTGTTTGGTGTGGGTTCACAGAGTGTGGCGCATATTAGTAAGAATGTTAAAGTTGTTTATATCACGACCATCAGTGTAAAAGGTGTGGCTGTTGACCAAGTATGCATTACAATCTCGTATGAGAAGCAGCGAAATGCATGCGTCCGGCCGGCACGCGGACAGCATGGTGTAAAAGCGGTCGCGATGACATGTTGTAGAGCAAAGGTCCCCAACCACCGGGCCGCGGCATAATTTTTTTTTTTTTTTTTTCTTCTCACACTCAATTTTTTTACTGCATACCATTGGTAAACGCAGGGCTGAGAAGAGGTATTAAAATTATTAGCGCCTGCTTATTTTTACCGCATGCCTTGAATAAGCGCAGGAGTGAGAAGAGGTTTTAAACTAGGACATAAAGGAAACTAAATGACCTCAAATGTACCTACAAACGAGGCATAATGATACAATATGTACATATAGCTAGCCTAAATAGCATGTTAGCATTGATTAGCTTGCAGTCATGCAGTGACCAAATACCGTATTTCCTTGAATTGCCGCCGGGCATGTAGTATGCGCCTGCCTTGAATTACTGCCGGGTCAAACTTGCTTCGCAAAATAATTAGCGCATGCTTAGTATTACCGCCGGGTCAAACTCGTGACGTCACGGGTGACACTTCCCCTGTCATCATCTTCAAAATGGAGGAGGCTGATTTCAATAATTTGAAATCGCATAAAGGGAAGAAAATTAAGAGCTATTTAGTAGGATTTAAGGTCCAAGCTATTGAATACCGGTATGCTAAAAAGAACAGTAAGCAGCTATGTTTTATTAATATACCTGTGGAGCTGAAGGTCCAACAGACAGGCAGGGCACGCTAGCTGTAGCCCTCCCCAAGATGGCGGCGAGCGAGTGGAGAGGAGGAGCGGAAGAGCGACCTGGACTGAGGTTTTATTGAAAAATAAACTAAGTCACACTGCTCAAGCCATGTCCTTCCTTGGTGGTCCTGGGAACACGCAAGGCGACTGCTTGAGACCGTCTGCGTCTGTTAAATATGAGTCATTAAATGACTCCCGCCTCCTGGTGGTAGAGGGCGCTAGTGATCCTTCTTGCGATTACTCGGCTGCAGAAGAAGTGAAATGAGTGACGTGGTTGTGCTGGGACCGACCTTTGCTGGCTATGTAAACAACGGGGCTGAAACAAAGCATGTTCCAGTCCTGAATACCAAGTGAATTAGTTATACAATAACTAACACTTCATGTTGGCAGCGGCGGGATAAAGAGATGACCCACAGAGCAGAACGGACGGGGAGTTGTACGAGGATAATTCTGTCGTCGCCCGCACCCGAGCTAACTGATAGCAGCGGTCTGATGGCAGTTTTCTGAGAGACTTTTAAAACTGAGGAAAGATAAGGAATACTTCTACAAACAAGTTGCCATTGCTTTTGATCAGAAGGAGCTGGCATGGATTTCATTTATAAGTAAAGGTAAGACTATTTTTAATTAACTTTTTTTATTTAGCCTTTATTTAACCTTGTAAAATCCCATTGAGATCAATCAATCAATGTTTATTATATAGCCCTAAATCACAAGTGTCTCAAAGGGCTGCACAAACCACAGCGATCTCTTTTCCAAGGGATAGCTGGCCAAGAGGGCAGCAGCAAGGTTACATTAAAAACAGTAAACAACACAAAAAACATCACATTTACAACATTAAAACTTGCTCATTTGACACATGTGCATACAGACAAGGTAGACTGCAATTGTTTCACAGAAGCTTTAAACTCATTTAATGTAACAAGGGTTTTAAGTTGAATATTTGATTGTAGTTTATTCCAAGCCTTCGGTAATGAAAATAATAACCATAAAAATGTTTTTTTTTAATTAAATGTGCTTTTCATGATGGTACCCTTACATCACACTCAAATTTTTACTGCATGCCTTTGGAGTCAGAAGAGGTTTTAAATTAATTAGCGCATGCTTACTTTTACCGCATGCCTTTGGTAAGAGAAGAGGTTTTAAATTGATTAGCGCCTCGGCGGAAAATCAAGGAAATATGGTATGCCCGATTAGCACTCCACACAAGTCAATAACATCAACAAAACTCACCTTTGTGCATTCACGTACAACATTAAAAGTTTGGTTGACAAAATAAGACAGAAAAAGAAGTGGCTTAAAGCACGTCCTAGAAAGTCCAATGGAACAGAAGCTTCTTGGGACACCCAGAAATCTCCTCAAGTAGGTGTTCAACTTCCTCTCCAGGAAGTAAACAAACTATGGTGAGTTCAAGGACTGCCAAAATTACTAGGACAAAACAGCGCTCACCAAATACTTGAAACAGTGAAGCATGTTTAATACAAACAGTGTGCTTTATAACAATTAGGGAGGTTTGTGTCATGGTTGTCCTACAGAAACCAAATTAAAACAAAAAATATATATTTTCCCCTCATCTTTTTCCACTAGGGCGGCGGTAAAGAGCTGCGGGTTGCCGACCCCCGATATAGAGTATGATTTATTTTATTTTTTGGAAGACATGCTTACATGTATATTGTTTTTCTTTTACCTCTTACAATGTTTCTATTAATAAGCAGGTCTTACAGTTGTGATCAAAATTATTCAACCCCCACACAATTTTGGTGTTTTAGCAAGTTGGACATTTATTCCGTATTTTGTTTATAGTCATATCAAATAAAGATGCATTAAATAGACAAATGCAACTTGAATTACAACATTATATTTTGTAACATACCAAACAGTGTCATTTCTCTTGATATCTCATTGACAAAATTATTCAACCCCTTGAAGATCATAACTCTTAAGAACAGAATTTGAATAAGGTCTTTTCAATCAGGTGTTTAAAACACCTGTGGATGTGATTAGAACCATAACGAGCAACAATTAAACTGATTGAAAAAGACTGTGACGCTCAGCTTCTTGTAGATGGTCAATGGTGTATTCGCAACATGTTGAAGTCCAGGGAGTGGTCAAAGAAGTTAAGAGAGGAGGTAATTTCTCTTCATAAGAAAGGATATGGATATAGGAAAATAGCAAAGACATTACACATTCCAAGAGACACAGTTGGGAGCATAATTCGCAAGTTTAAAGCTAAAGGCACAGTGGAAACACTACCTGGGCGTGGTAGAAAGAGGATGCTGTGTGCAACTGCTGTCCGGTATTTGAAGCGTACAGTGGGGGAACGCAGGTTTCGTCCCAGACAATAAGGCGCGCACTACGAGATGAAGGCTTCCATGCCAGAACTCCCAGGCGCACCCCACTTCTGACTACCAGGCACAAGAAAAATAGACTCCAGTATGCCAAAAATCATCTGGACAAACCCCAAAGGTTTTGGGAAACTGTTCAATGGAGTGATGAGACAAACCTAGAACTCTTTGGGCCTATGAATCAACGTTATGTCTGGAGGAGAAAAAATGAAGCTTACAAAGAGAAGAACACCTTGCCTACTGTTAAGCATGGTGGGGGGTCAATCATGTTCTGGGGCTGTTTCGCTGCCTCAGGTACCGGGAATCTACAGCACGTTCAAGGCATTATGAATTATATTTCCTACCAGGATATATTAGCTGCAAATGTCATGAAGTCAGTGACGAAGCTGAGGCTTGGGAGACGTTGGACCTTCCAACAGGACAACGATCCAAACCATACCTAGAAATCAACATCATAGTGGTTGCAGAAGAAGGGCTGGAAGACTCTGGAGTGGCCTTCACAGTTACCAGACCTAAATCTTATAGAAAACCTGTGGTGGGACTTGAAGAAGGCAGTTGCAGCACGCAAGCCCAAGAATATGAATGAACTGGAGGCCTTTCCCCAAGAGGAATGGGCTAAAATACCTCTAGATCGTTGCAAGAAGCTTGTGTCCGGTTATGTATCACGTTTGAAGGATGTAATTACTGCCAAAGGGTGTTCTACTAAGTACTAAAGATGCATGTAACTAGGGGGTGGAATCATTTTGTCAATGAGATATTAAGAAAAATGTCCTTTTTTGGTATTTTATAAAATACAGTGTTACAATTTAAGTTGCATTTGTCTATTTGACACATCTTTTTTTTATATGACTATAAACAAAATACGGAATAAATGTCCAACTTGCTAAAACACCAAAATTGTGTGGGGGTTGAATAATGGAAAGAGTCAAACCGTAATTCGGCAGGGCATGCTACAGGTTTTTTTTTTTCCAAATAATCCAACTAAACTTTGAGCTGCACTTGCCCTGCATGGAACTTTTTCTTTAAAAAAAAGAAAGAGAGAAAAAAATGAGCCGGCAGCCAAAACACACTCAAACATCCTGTAATACAAACAAACTTTTCCACAGAAATAATTTCAAGGAAGTGAACAAAATGTTTGTGTTCATGTGTTCCAAGCAAATGTAATTGTACCAACACCGCTGGTCCATTTAGAAATGTTATCTAAATGTCACGGGAAAGGGAAATGTTGCCTTTGGATACTGGGCAAAGAAATCTAACCCAATAAAATAAGGAAATTGTCAATTTGGGTTAACTTTCAACTCACTACTGTGTTTGTGTCCCAGATTGTATCCAGTATGGAAAACTAGTACGCCTTTTTTAAACAACCACGACCAAATAATAGTTTTTTTGGGATACATTTTTGCCCTTTGGTTTGTCTCGACTCCAGGCTTGATCCAGAGAGGGTTTATATCAGAGTTCTCAAGCTCACAAATATCAATGTTCTTTCAACCATCGATTCCTAACTGTTGTGCTGCGGCACATTAGTGTGCCATCAGAGATCTTATAGGAGAACTGCACTTTTTGGGGAATTTTGTCTATCGATGACAATCATTATGAGCATACTTGCCAACCTCAAGACCTTTGAATTTTATACCCAATCATGGCACCCACCTGTTCCCAATTAGCCTGCACACCTCTGGGGTGTTCCAAATAAGTGTTTGATGAGCATTCCTCAACTTAATCAGTATTTATTGCCCCATTTCCAAACTTCTTTGTGACGTGTTGCTGGCATGAAATTGTAAAATGTATTGTTATTTGCAAAAATATACATATTTATCGGATTGAACATCAAATATGTTGTCTTTGTAGCATATTCAATTGAATGTGGGTTGAAAATGATTTGTAAATCATTGTATTCCGTTTATTTAACACAAATTCTCAACACATATGGAAACGGGGTTTGAATATTTAAATAAAATCCATTTGTGAATGAGTATATTCGTTTGGCCACCGTGTTCAATTGAGAAGTCTGATCTACAAAATGTGCAGGCAGCATACCCCTTCCCCCTCGAGCTGTCCTGGACGAACGGAAATAATGTTTTCCAATTATTTTGGAACTTGCAAGTGTACTTCTTCTTCTTACCCGTCGTCGCCATGTCTCTTCTTCGTCCTTCTGCTTTGTCTCTGTTACGTTTTTTGACATCACTACTTGCCGTAGTTTTGAAGCAATGCATGATGGGAATCCGGATGTTGTGTATCAGTGTAATAACGTGCCGGCTGGAATAAACACACGCTGAGAAATAGGTCCGTGCCTGCCTACTTTATGGGTTATAGATAAACCTATGGATAAATGAGACATATATAATAGTCTCCTTTTCAGGTGAGAGAGTGAACGATACGAAAAAAAAAAAAAGTGCAGTTCCTGTTAAGCCTGTTCGGCATCGTGGTGCCGGGTTCGATTCCCTCGAGGATGCGTCGAAATTGAACACAGCAAAAGGTAAGATAAACAGATTTGTTTAAATAACAAAAAGAGCTATATAACAAAAATGCTGGAGCTAGTAGAAAAAACAAACAAAGGACGCTAGCATAAAAGCTAGGAATAGTAATAGACAAACTAATACTGGCTCGAAGGCACACAAAAACAGAAAAACAAATCTTCGGCGTGAGAGCTGGAATAATACAAGGGCATAGCGTGAAAGCTAGCGTGAATAAACATATAGGAATGATCAGAAATGCAGACGTACCGTTGTATGAAAACAAACTTGGATCCCAGACCGAACAACAAAAGATGCAGGCTTATATAAGACAGGTGATTAGTGAGGACAGGTGTGCAGGGCCGTGAGTAGCAGGTGAAACTGATAAGCTACCATGGTGACCGACTAAACAGGAAATAATAGGATAAGACGGAGAGTGGAAATAAAAATGGAACAAAAACAACAATATGGTGATGATCCGGCCACCGAATCACAACAGTTCCCCTTTAAGGTGTGTCTGAAAAGTATACATTTTGTTCATCATAGCGGTTTCCTCCCACCTCCAAAGACATGCACCTGGAGATAAGTTGATTGGCAACATTAAATGGTTCCTAGAGTGTGAATGTGAGTGTGAATGTTGTCTGTCTATCTGTGTTGGCCCTGCGATGACATGGCGACTTGTCCAGGGTGTACCCAGCCTTCTGCTCGTGTGCATGCTGAGAAAGGCTACAGCACCTCCCGCAACCATGAAAGGGACAAACGGTAGAAAAAGGATGGATAGTGACAGGCAGAACAAATAAATGCTCTTCCACGTATGGTAGAAAGTAAATAAGTGATTTGTAAATATTCAACTTGACATTGTTATTGGGTTGCGTGCCGCTAGAATGATCTCATGAAAAATATGTGTGTTGGCTCAGTAAAGGTTAGGAATCATTGCTTTAGACTGGCAGCAACATTTTCCATCTGCTGAAAAACATCCACTTTTAGATGACACATCCAAGTCACAATGGCTGAACTTCTTTTAGGCCTGTTTTTAAATGTATCCTGGCTTCTAATCGCCTTTGTACACCCAACATTTGAGACAGCATTTTATTCTATCCAGCTTCTCAATACAATGGAAGCTATAGCTGGACTTGGAGTAGTGGTGGAGAGTGAATTCAATTTATATAGCGCTTTTCTCTAGTGACTCAAAGCGCTTTACATAGTGAAACCCAATATCTAAGTTAAATTTAAACCAGTGGGAATGGCACTGGGAGCAGGTGGGTAAAGTGTCTTGCTCAAGGACACAACGGCAGTGACTAGGACAGTGGAAGCGGGATTCAAACCTAAAACCCTCAAGTTGCTGGTACGGCCATCTACCAACCGAGCTATGCCGCCCCAGTTTGTGTACTGCTTGTATAGTAGCATACTATATATACATATTTACTACTTCCAATGCTCCATTGTACTACTTTTCAGTGGATAGTAAATCTCTATTGAGGCAGCATGGCTCAGATAGTAGAGAAGCCGGACAGAAGATTCAGGGTTTCCGCGTTGGAATTCAGCTTCTGTGTCTTCGGGCAAGACACTTCACCCACTTTTCTCCCAATGACACCTACACTGGTTTAAATGAAGCTTAAAAAATAACAAAATCCAAAACCAGTGAAGTTCACACGTTGTGTAATTCGTGAATAAAAACAGAATACAATGATTTGCATATCCTTTTCAACCTATATTCAATTGAATAGACTGCAAAGACAAGATAATTAACGTTCCAACTGGAAAACGTTGTTATTTTTTTGCAAATATTAGCTTGTTTGGAATTTGATGCCTGCTACATGTTCCAAAAAAGCTGGCACAAGTGGCAAAAAAGATGGAGGAAGTTGAGGAATGCTCATCAAACAATTATTTGGAACATCCCACAGGTGAACAGGCTAATTGGGAACAGGTGGGTGAAATTATTGGGTATAAAAGCAGCTTCCATGAAAAGCTCAGTCATTCACAAACATGGATGGGGCGAGGGTCACCACTTTGTGAACAAATGCGTGAGCAAATTGTCGAACAGTTTTAGAACAACATTTCTCAACGAGCAATTGCAAGAAATTTTGGGATTTCACCATCTGCGGTCCGTACTATCATCAAAACGTTCAGAAAATCTGGAGAAATCACTGGACGTAAGCGACGATATTATGGACCTTCGATCCCTCAGGTAGTACTGCATCAAAAAGCGACATTGGCGTGCAAAGCATATCAGCACATGGGCTCAAGAACACTTCAGAAAACCACTGCCATTATCTACAGTTGGCTACTACATCTATAAGTACAAGGAAAAACTCTACTATGCAAACCAAAAGCCATTTATCAACAACACCCAGAAATGCCGTCGGCTTCGCTGGGCCCGAGCTCATCCAAGATGGACTAATGCAAAGTGGAAAAGTGGTCTGAAGAGTCCACATTTCAAATTGTTTTTAGAAACTGTGGACATCGTAGCTTTTTGAACAATGAGGAAAATAACCATCCAGATTGTTATAGGCACACAGTTCAAAAGCCAGCATCTGTGATGGTATGGGGGTGTATTAGTGCCAAAGGCATGGGTAACTTACACATCTGTGTAGGCACCATTAGTGCTGAAAGGTACATACAGGTTTTGGAGCAACATATGTTGCCATCCAAGCAACATTATCATGGACACCCCTGCTTATTTCAGCCTAAAATGCCACAAAGGAGACCCCGGACTGTTAAACAACTGAAGCTGTACATCAAGCAAGAACGCGAAAGAATTCCACATAAAAAACTTCAAAAACTAGTCTCCTTAGTTCCCAAACATTTACTGAGTGTTGTTAAAAGTGGTAAAAATGCCCCTGTGCCAACTTTTTTCAATATGTTGCTGCCATTTAATTCTAAGTTAGTGATTATTTGCACATAAAAAAAAAGAAGTTTCTCAGTTTGAACATTAAGTATCTTGTCTTTACAGTCTATTCAATTGAATATAAGTTGAAAAGGATTTGCTAATTATTGTATTTTGTTTCTATTTGCGATTCACACAACGTGCCAACTTCACAGTTTTTTTTTTTATTTCGTACACAAAAGGTAGTTATATAAATATAATTCACTCACTCTGATGCTATACTGACTACTACAAAGTATATTCAGGTTTAATTTATTTGTATTTAATAATTGAAAAAAAAACATATAGCTGCAATGCTGACTATTGGGAGGTGCAAAAGAAAAGCAGAACCTGTTTTGTCATGAATGAAACACTTCTTAGGAAATCGTCAGTTCATTCATTTTGAAAGCAGTAGTCAAAAAGCAGAAGTTTAACAAAGCATGTATCTTTTAGAAAGAAATTATTTCCAGTCTACAAATCACATTTTTCATGAGCCTCAAACGGACTCATTCGTCTTTACCTGTCGCACGCAAACGCACACGCAAACAAATGCCAGGCTCATTAATTAAAAGCACAAACAATTTACAGAAGCTGACTCCTCCCGCTTCCAAAGGCAGGGCCACAAATTTTTTTTCTCCCTCTTTCATTTTGCTGTGGAATGTTCCGCCCTTGTTGCTAATGTAAATCATTTAGCCCTGCCTTTATCCTGAAGGATCTTAATTGTGCCTCCCTGGCTCTCCTTAGGGCCAATTCATCAACGTCCTTCATGGCCAGGAAAAAAAAAAGATGCGCCAAAAAGAAATAAAGCACTTTCGACCAAAGTGGGACCGCACACACACACCACACACACACACACCCACCAATGCTGCTTTTAGATTAATGACAAGACCCCCAACCCGCAAACAAAATGAGTGTTTGTTTTCATAGGATGCAACTGGTCATCTGTCGTCTATATTTTAATGAAGCACAACAACAAAAGCAACATTTGGAGGGTTATTGTCTCGGTCCATGCATTCCAGTGTAAGACATTCTGTAACGTCTGTTTGGCATCGTGGTGCCGGGTTCGATTCCCTCGAGGATGCGTCAAAACAATGAACACAACAAAGGTAAGATGTAACAGATGTATTCTACAAAAAGGTGCAATGAACAGAAACACTGGTGCTAATAAAAGGCAAACAAAAGGCGCTAGCATAAGAGCTAGGAAGTACACACAAACTAAACTTGGCACGAAGGCACAACATGTAAAAAAAAAGCACTATTAGCATGAGAGCTAAAATAGCAAATGGCTTAGCGTATGAGCTTGCGAGAAAAACATACCAGTCGTACAGTTGCATGAGAGCAAACTGGAGTCCCAGAAAGAATAATGAAAAGGGGAAGGCTTATAAAGGGAGTAATCAAGGAGGAACAGGTGTGTGTCGAAAACGAGGAGCAGGTGAAACTAATGTGTAACCAAGGTGACTGACTAAACAGGAAGTAAGCGGGTCAGACGGAGAATGAGACAACAATGGAACAATAAACAATATGTGAAGGAGATCCGAGTACGGATCTTAACACATTCATTATAAAGGGAGAACACTGCATGCATGTGTACAGCTAAAACATACCAACTGTGTACATGAGGTACAGTAGGAGGTACGTGAGGTACGGTGAGGTATGCAGACCATCACCGGCCTCAAACCGTCCGGGGGTAAAGGAGTGGGCGGAGACAAAGAGAGGGCCAATGAGCTAAACCAGTTCTGTAACAGGTGTGACACAGTGGCTCCGACAAAACATACCAGCCGGCCCCCTGACAACTTCAACTAACCAATCCACCCCCCTTCCCCTCCTCACAGCCCCCCAACTCCATTGACTCTCCCCCCCCACCCCCAAGTGTGTCACGCTGCAGAACAGGTGAATGCACAGCTAAATAAGTTACACACAGGCAAGGCCGCGGGTCCTGACGGTGTGAGCCCTAAGGTGCTCAAACCCTGCGTTCCACAGCTGTGTGGTGTGCTCCAGCGCATCTTCAACATGAGCCTTAGGCTGCAGAAAGTCCCCACACTGTGGAAAACCTCATGCGTGGTCCCCATCCCCAAGTGTACGCAACCCAGCATGTCGAAGGACAACAGGCTGGTGGCTCTAACCTCCCATATCATGAAGACCATGGAGAGGTTGGTCCTGGAACAACTCCGCCCTACAGTCAAGCCACACCTGGACCCACTCCAATTCGCCTACCAGCCCCGAATGGGAGTGGAGGACGCAGTCACCTACCTGCTGAACCGAGCCCACACCCACCTACACAAGCCTGCGAGCAGTGTGAGGGTCATGTTTTTTGACTTCTCCAGTGCTTTCGATACCATACGGTCTGGGCTACTGGGTGTGAAGTTAGAGACGATGCGGGTGGAGGCCCCCTTGGTGTCCTGGGTTGTAGTTTACCTGGCTGCCAGACTGCAGGACTGTGTGTCTGACAGGCTGGTCAGCAACACAGGGGCCCCGCAGGGCACAGTCCTCTCCCCATTCCTCTTCACCATCTACACCACCGATTTCCACTATCACTCAGAGTCCTGCCACCTTCAGAAGTTTTCTGATGACTCTGCGATAGTGGGGTGTATTGAGAATGGTAATGATGAGGAATACAGGGCACTGGTGGAGGACTTTGTCACATGGTGTGGAAAGAACCATCAATGTGATGAAGACCAAGGAGCATTTGTGGACCTGGGTAGGAGGAGGAGAACTTCGGCGACCCCTGTTTCCATCAGGGGGGGGCGGGGATGTGGACATGGTTGAGGATTATAAATACTTCGGTTTACACATGGACAACAAGCTGAATGGGTCAAAACACGCTGAGGCCCTCCTCAAGAAGGTACAGAGCCGCCTCTACTATCCTAGGAGGCTAGGATCCTACAACGTCTGTACAAAGATGTTGAAGATGTTCTACAAGTCAGTGGTGGCGGGCACTTTCTTGTACGCCGTGGCCTGCTGGGGCAGCGGGCTGAGAGTGAGGGACGCAAACAGACTGGACAGGCTGGTAGAGAAGGACAGTACATGGTGGGAGTGGAGCTAGAATCTCTGGTGGTGGTGTCAGAGAGAAGAAGTCTAGCAAAACTCCTAGCCATTACGGACAACACCTCCCACCCACTACACTCGGACCTTGCAGAGAGAATGAGCACGTTCAGTGGAAGGCTCAGACTCCCAAAATGCAACACGGAACAACACAGAAGGTCCTTCATACCGACAGCCAGCAGACTGTATAATGCATATGTTCATTGACTGCATTTAAATGTAGAATATATGTAGAATATCCATCCATCCATCCATTTACTACCGCTTATTCCCTTTGGGGTCGCGGGTGGCGCGTGTGCCTAGCTCAGCTACAGTCGGGCGGAAGGCGGGTTACACCCTGGACAAGTCGCCACCTCATCACAGGGCCAACACAGATAGACAGACAACATTCACACTCACATTCACACACTAGGGCCCATTTAGTGTTGCCAATCAACCTATCCCCAGGTGCATGTCTTTGGAAGCGGGAGGAAGCCGGAGTACCCGGAGGGAACCCACGCATTCACAGGGAGGACATGCAAACTTCACACAGAAAGATCCCGAGCCTGGGATTGAACCTAGGACTACCCAGGACCTTCGTATTGTGAGGCAGACGCACTAACCCCTCTTCCACCGTGAAGCCCATATTTATATTATTCATATATTATACAACCATCAATCCATCCATTTTTCTACCGCTTATTCCCTTTTTGGGGTCGCGGGGGGCGCTGGTTCCTATCTCAGCTACAATCGGGCGAGAGGCGGGTACACCCTGGACAAGTCACCACCCAAACGCAGGGCCTATATTATTTTGTATATATAATACATGTTGTTTATTATTTATTATCATTATTATTATTATTGTCTATTGTGAACAAACTGTGGTGCTGAATTTCTCCCAGGGATCAATAAAGTATTTTCTATTCAATTCTATCCTATTCTGATCTATTCTACACATGTTGCTTTATTTATTATATATTAGTTATTTTTGTATTTATTTTTGTTCTATTGACGTTTACTAATGGAGTCTATAATCGTCAATGTCCGAAATCGCATCTAAAAATCGATTATTTCCCCCACCTCTACGGCTCAGCATGGAAAAAAAAAAATACAAAAATAACAAATATATAATAAATAAGGCAACAGGTGTACACAGTTGGTATGTTTTAGCTGTACACATGCATGCAGTATTCTTCCTTTATAATGAATATCTTACACTGGAATGCATGGACTGAGACAATAACCCTCCAAATGTTGCTTTTATTGTTGTACTAAATTAAAAATATAGACGACAGATGACCAGTAGCATCGTATAAAAACAAACAGTCATTTTGTTTGTAGGTTGGGGGTGTCGTCATTAATCTAAAAGCAGCTTGTGTGTGTGTGTGTGTGTGTGTGTGTGTGTGTGTGTGTGTGTGTGTGTGTGTGTGTGTGTGTGTGTGTGTGTGTGTGTGTGTGTGTGTGTGTGTGTGTGTGTGTGCAGTCCTACTTTAGTCAAAAGCGCTTTATTTCTTTTTGGCGTATGTTTTACAATAAAATTTTATTTATTTTACCGTATTTTCCGGACAATAGGGGTGCACTTAAATTTTTTTTTTTCCTGTCAAAAATCAACAGTACGCCTTATAACCCGGTGCGCCTAATGTACGGAATAATTCCGGTTTTGCTCACCGACCTCAAAGCAATTTTATTCGGTACATGGTGTAATGATAAGCGTGACCAGTAGATTGCAGTCAAACATAAAAAATACTTGTAGATTGCAATATGACTTAAGTAAACAACATCCACATTTTATATGTTCCATTGAAAATATAGAACATTAAAGACGGTGCTGAATATTCTATCAAAATGTTTTAGTACGACTTTGGTAAGCTATGAAGCCACACCGCTTGCTGGATTGTACTGTTCAACTTACGAGTATTATTATGGTCCTGTGTGTAATTTTGGCAGTGGAGGCTCCTCTATGGGAGTTCTTGGGGCACTAAGAGGTTAACCCCTTTAGTACTGCTACACCAGGTGGCTCTTGGCAAAGGCCTAGTACCTGACCTCCCCCCTAGCCAGGGATACGATAAAGACCTCAATGGCGGAGCAAGCGGAAGAGGGTAGATATATGAACTACCACAACGGCTGCGTTGGCAGAAGAAGGCTGTAGCAGAAAAGGGTCCCCAGTCGTCTTGGACTCTGACCCTGACCCGAATCGGTCAAGGATCGTGTGGTGACTGTCTGTGCACCAGTTTCCCCACGTTAAACAAATTTACACACAGGCATCCTCCATAAAGGGATACACCCCTACCAGGAGGATGGTCATACTCGTTCGAGTGACCGCTGATGATGATTATTATGGTGTGTGTATAAGGTAAGACATTATCTGGCATTTTGTTTTGCAATATTCTTACCTTCTGGTACCTGCTGATCTGTATTTGGGATCTGCATGAATCCTGAAAAAATTGCCCGTCGTCCATGCCAATGCCGTAGTTGATAAGCATCTTCATTTTCTCTATCTTCTTGTTATGGGAGATTCATCATCCGCTGTTGCCATTTCTAATATAAAGTAGTGTAAAGTTCTTGCTTATATCTGTCAGTAAACTCGCCATAAAAGCACTAAAACATTATACACCCAAGGAATTTTAGTTATTAGAGAGTTCCGGTCAGACGGTTTTTCACGGATTTCCGATGTTTTCGTATAAGGAGATACTGCTCCGTTATTGATTCAAGTAAAGTCTGAATGTCATTAAAACAGTTAGTTCCATCTTTTGACACTTCTTCCACTCCCGTCCTTGCACGCTACACCGCTACAACAAAGATGACAGGGAGAAGACGCTGTCGAAGATGAGCCACGTAAATAAGACCGCCCACAAAACGGCTCAACCTGAAGCGACTGTCAGAAAGCGGCTTGAAGATGATCTGTAAAACATAATATATGCAATATTTTGAACAAAGACCCACCATTACATGTTTTGTAGACCACAAAGAAGTATTTTAAATGTAGAAAAAAATATATAATAGTATGACTCATTTAATGCGCCCTATAACAGACAGTTTCTTTAATTTGGACTGCAGCGAGCCACCTCAAAGAGAAATCTGACAAGATCCTTTATTATCGGTCACTTAAAAGATACCGTAAAATTGTGATGTATCTTGTTGTATGCATGCATGTTCGAAATAAACTCAAACTTAAACTCAAATTTATGGTCCAGTTTTGCACACATTTAAATGTGGGAATTCACATTCCAAACGAATAGTCTATTTTTTTTTTAAAGTTGCAAGTGATAAACACTTATTTAGTGAAACAAAACAAAATGTAAACTTGCATCAATACCGTATTTTCCAGTCCGTAGGGCGCACTGCTGATGATCAGCAGGTCTAGTCAGGTCTATTTTCATACAAAAGGCACACCGGATTCTTTGTTGTTTTTTTTATAAATTTAAAAGACTTCTTTGTGGTCTACATAGCATGTAATGGTGTTTCTTTGGTTAAAATGTTGCAAAGATTATGTTTTACAGATCATCTTCAAGCCGCTTTCTGACAGTCGCTTCAGGATGCGGCGTTTTGTGGGCGGTCTTATTTATGTGGCTCACCTTCGGCAGTGTCTTCTCCCTGTCATCTTTGTTGTAGCGGTGTAGCGTGAAAGGATGTGAGTGGAAGAAGTGTCAAAAGATGGAGCTAACTGTTTTAATGACATCCAGACTTTACTTAAATCATTAACGGAGCAGCATCTCCTCATCCGTGGCTCACAACGTCGGAAATGTGTTCCCTGAAAAACCTTCCGACCGGAACTCTCTAATAACTAAAATTCCTTGGGTGAAAAATGTTAACTCACTACACCGGTATGTTTTAGCGCTTTCATAGCGAGTATAATGACAGATATAAGTAGGATCTTTACACTACTTTATATTAGAAACGGAAAAAGCAGAGGATGAATGTCCCATGACAAGAAGATAGAGAAAAAAAAGAAATGTATCGACTGCTGTGTCATCACAGACTTCAAAGGTGGATGCGCGTACATTTTCAAGACTAATGCAGATCCAAAATACAGATCAGCAGGTACCAAAAGGTAAGAAAAGTTGCCATTGCATAATATTGCAAAACCAAATGCCAGATAATATGTATTACCTCATACACACATCATAATAATACTTGTATGTTGAAGCACAGTACAATCCATCAAGCGGTGCGGCTTCATAGCTTACCAAAGTCGTACTAAAACATTTTGATAGACTTTTGTGTAATGTTGTATATTTTCAATGGAACATATAAAATGTTTGTGTTGTTTACTTGAGTCATATTGCAGTCTACACGTATTTCTTATGTGTGACTGCCATCGACTGGTCACACTTATCATTTCACCATGTACCAAATAAAAATGCTTCAAGGTCGGTAAGCACAACCAGAATTATTCCGTACATTAGGCGCACTGGGTTATAAGGCGCAATGTCGAGTTTTGAGAAAAAAAAATAGGATTTTAAGGGCCCTTATAGCCCTGAGAATACTGTATATGAATTACAAATGCATCAATAATCGATTCTTAATCGGATCATAGCTACTGAATCTACTAAGCACATCAGCCCTGAAACCTCTCTGCTCAGCCTCTGCTGTTTCGCGTGAGCCATATTGTATAATGACGGCCCTCTTGGCCCCACATGAATGCAGCAGTTTGGATGTCTCTCAACACAAACTAAAACGAGAATGAGACGGCGAAAGCAACACTTACTCTGGAGAGTCTGAATTATACCACAGACTACATCAGAAGCAGAATGATGTGCGTGTGTGTGCGTGTGCAATTGTATAACATACTATGTATTTTTAAATTGCGGCGAATGCTTGAAATTTAAAAGCCTGGCCGATGAAAATATGCCCCTCTCAAGTCCATCCATCCATCCATTTCCTACCGCTTGTCCCTTTTGGGGTGTCGCGGGGGATGCTGGAGCCTATCTCAGCTGCATTCGGGCGGAAGGCAAGGTACACCCTGGACAAGTCGTCACCTCAAGTCATACTACAAAAACTACAATTGGACTAGACCCCAATTCAGTAGGCATCAAATAACTAAACAAGTGTATTTTTCTTTGGCTATTTGCAATTTGTGGCATTTTTTGACACATGTCAAAGAGTTGTCAGTCGATTGCAGATCATAAAAATTGTTGATGTTAGTCAACTATCTGCACAGTTTGACTCTGGAGCAGATTATGTATTATATATGAAATATAAACTATGAAGTAGTATAATTTGTCGCAAATGTACAAAACCCAAAACCAGCGAAGTTGGCATGTTGTGTAAACTGTAAATAAAAACAGAATACAATGATTTGCTAATCCTTTTCAATTGAACAGACTGCAAAGACAAAATATTTAATGTTCGAACTGGAAAACTTGTATTATTTGCAAATATTAGCTCATTCGGAATTTTATGCTTGCAACATGTTTCAAAAAAGTTGGCACAAGTGGCAAAAAAGACTGATAACGTTGAGGAATGCTCATCAAACACTTATTCGGAGCATCCTTTAGGTGAACAGGCTAATTGGGAACAAGTGGGTGCCATGATTGGGTATAAAAGCAGCTTCCATGAAATGTTCAGTCATTCACAAACAAGGATGGGGCGAGGGTCCCCACTTTGTGAACAAATGCGTGAGCAAATTGTCCAACAGTTTAAGAACAACATTTCAAAACGAGCTATTGCAAGGAATTTAGGGATTTCTTCATCTATGGTCTGTAACATCATCAAAAGGTTCAGAGTATCTGGAGAAATCACTGCACGTAGGCAGCATGCCTGTGACCTTTGATCCCTCAGGCCGTACTGCATCAACAAGCGACATCAGTGTGTAAAGGATATCACCACGTGGGCTCAGGAACACTTCAGAAAATCACCGTCAGTATCTACAGTTGGTCGCTACATCTGTAAGTGCAAGTTTAAAACTCTACTATGAAAAGCAAAAGCCATTTATCAACAACACCCATCTTTGCTGCGCCCAAACTCATCCAATATGGACTGATGCATAGTGAAAAATTCTGAAGAGTCCACATTTCAAATTGTTTTCGAAAACTGTGGACGTTGTGTCCTCTGGACCAAAGAGGAATAGAACCATCCAGCCTGTTATAGGTGCAAAGTTCAAAAGCCAGCATCTGTGATGGTATGGGAGTGTATCAATGCCAAACGCACGGGTAACTTACACACCTGTGAAGGCACCATTAATGCTGAAAAGTACATACAGGTTTTGGAGAAACCAATATTGCCATCCAAGCAACGTCTTTTTCATGGATGCCCCTGCTTATTTCAGCAAGAAAATGCCAAGTCACATTTGGCACGTGTTACAACAGCGTGGCTTCGTTGTTAAAGAGTGTGGGTACTAGACTGGCCTGCCTGTAGTCCAGACCTGTCTCTCATTGAAAATGCGTGGCGCATTATGAAGCGTAAAATACCACAACAGAGACCCCGGACTGTTGAACAACTTAAGCTATACATCAAGCAAGAATGGGAAAGAATTCCACCTGAAAAGCTTCAAAAATTGGTCTCCTCAGATCCCAAACGTTTACTGAGTGTTGTTAATGTCACATCTATGGATCATGTTTTGTTTTGTCATGTTTTGTTTTTGATTTTGGACAATCAGTCACGTTTTGCACTTCCTGGTTTTGCTTGTTTCCATGCCAACCTCATTAGTTTTCACCTGTCACGTCCCTGTTCTCAGCCTCACCTGTTTTCACTAATCATCACAGCTATTTAAGTCACTCTTTTTCTTGTCTTCGTCCTGGGATCCTCACACTCACACACTCACACCCTACCCATGCTGTCCAAACCTTTACATCCTGTCCACAGTTCCATGCCGAGTAAGTTTATATATTTATGCCACAGTGCTATTTTTGTTTTGTTTGTTCATAGTTCACTCATGCCAATCGAGCAAGTGTTTTTGTTTCCTGTTTATATTTTGTAGCCAAGTTTTATACCTCCTTGTGAGCGCCCTTAGTTTGATTATTTTTGATTATAGTGTTTGTTTATTTAATAAATCATGTACTTACATTCATGCCTGACTCGTCCCACATCATCCTTGCATCGAGGAAGCACAAACATCCACCCCCCAAGCCTGACAGTTAAAAGGAAAGGCCACGTAACAGAGTGGTAAAAATGCCCCTGTAACAACTTGTTTGCAATGTGTTGCTGCCATTAAATTCTAAGTTACTGATTATTTGCAAAAAAATATATTTTATTTGCTGTTGAAATTGTTTTATAATCATTGTATTCTGTTTTTATTACGATGTACACAACGTGCCAACTTTACTTGGTACTGCGCTGAAAATGTTTTCATTAATAAATAAAAATAGAATAAGTTACATAAAGAAAACAGTGTTAATCACTCTTAATAATTATCTAATAATAATTATATTTAATAATGTAATAATATTTAATTATATTTATTAGCAATTATAATTGTAATAATTAATTTAAAATGTATTGTTTTAATGTTTTTTTTTGTGAATTACTTATTTCTACACTTTCCAATGTTCGGTATATTAAGATAAATAATATTTGCCATAGTTTAACTCAGGAACTGATTGTTTACATTTTCAGTATTCACATAAAGCGACCTACTAAATACAGTTTTAACACCTAAATAAATATACAAGTAATACACAATACAATACATGATATTGTATTGTAAAACCCTCGTCTATCCCTGTGCGGTTAATAAGTACTTAGAGTATTTGAGGGTGACAGCTTGACCCTGGAACGGATTAATCCAATTCATATTGTTTTTCTATGGGGAAATATAATCAGATTAGAGGACCTGCAGGGCATTGTATGACAAGTATAGCACAGGCCAACTCCTACAAAGAGATGTTAGAGAAGGCTGCAAGCGTGCAAGCAAGCATATGAGGGTCCAACAAAGACCCAGCGACGATGCACAATATCACGCTCTCACATTTTTAGGTGAGTATGCCTGAAAGGGCTGAAATTTTTAGGTGTGTTTTTTTTCTTCCTGGACACCAAACAACATGGCTGCCAACTACCAATGGCTGTCCTCATCACTCTGCCTCATTACAAAAAAAATGGCATCCATGCACAAAGTCTCTCTGTATGCTTTGTAATTAAGGCAAGGGTTTAAATAAAGGTGAAGGCTAAATCCTATTTACAATGGAGGTGTTTGGGGGGAGGGGGGTTGGTGGGGTGGACTAAGTGTGTGTACTTGGGGGTTGGGGGGGATTATTGCAAATAAAGCGCGTGCACGGAGAGGAGGGGGTCTTCCAGGAGGCGTGTGTGCATGCAAATATATGCAAATCCACCACAAATGGGTTGGGCTTGTCTGACTGTGAAATACCCCACCCCCCCACACCATATGCCATTTCAACCCTGTAATCATGTCGTCTGATTTGCTCACCCACCCACCCATTTGTTAAACCCCCCACAGCACAGGGACAGGTGCTGCTGCTGACTCCCATAATGTAACCTCGGCGTGATGCTGATATAATTCCAACCTGGAGAAGGGGATTGCACATTGTTGGGCCTCTACCTTCACACCTGTACAACTTAAGTGTAAGGTCCGGTGGCCAGCGATGATGAAGTGCTGGCTGTCCAGAGTCGGGACCCGGGGGGTGGACCACTCGCCTGTGCATCGATTGGGGACATCTCTGCAGTGCTGACCTGTGTCTGCTTGGGATGGACTCCTGCTGGCCCCACTATTGACTGGGCTCTCACTATTATGTTAGATCCACTATGGACTGGACTTTCACAATATTATGTTAGACCCACTATGGACTGGACTCTCACTATTATGTTAGATCCACTATGGACTGGACTTTCACAATATTATGTTAGATCCACTATGGACTGGACTCTCACTATTATGTTAGATCCACTATGGACTGGACTCTCACTATTATGTTAGATCTACTACGGACTGGACATTCACAATACTATTCACTATGGACTGGACTCTCACTATTATGTTAGATCCACTATGGACTGGACTCTCATTATTATGTTAGACCCACTATGGACTGGACTCTCACTACTATTTTAGACCCACTAAGGACTGGACTCTCAGTATTATGTTAGATCCACTATGGACTGGACTCTCACTACTATGTTAGATCCACTATGGACTGGACTTTCACAATATTATTTTGGACCCACTATGGACTGGACTCTCACTATTATGTTAGATCCAGTATGGACTGGACTTTCACAATATTATTTTGGACCCACTATGGACTGGACTCTCACTATTATGTTAGATCCACTATGTACTGGACTCTCAGTATTATGTTAGATCCACTACAGAATGGACTCTCACTATTATGTTGGATCCACTACGGACTGGACTCTCACTATTATGTTAGATCTACTACGGACTGGACTTTCACAATATTATTTTAGACCCACTATGGACTGGGCTCTCACTATTATGTTAGATCCACTATGGACTAGACTCTCATTATTATGTTAGACCCACTATGGACTGGACTCTCACTATTATTTTAGACCCACTATGGACTGGACTCTCACTATTAAGTTAGATGCACTATGTACTGGACTCTCAGTATTATGTTAGATCCACTACAGAATGGACTCTCACTATTATGTTAGATCCACTACGGACTGGACTCTCACTATTATGTTAGATCAACTACCGACTGGACTTTCACAATATTATTTTAGACCCACTATGGACTGGGCTCTCACTATTATGTTAGATCCACTATGGACTTGACTCTCATTATTATGTTAGACCCACTATGGACTGGACTCTCACTATTATTTTAGACCCACTATGGACTGGACTCTCAGTATTATGTTAGATCCACTATGGACTGGACTCTCACTATTATGTTAGATCCACTATGGACTGGACTTTCACAATATTATTTCGGACCCACTATGGAATGGACTCTCACTATTATGTTGGATCCACTACGTACTGGACTCTCAGTATTATGTTAAATCCAATACAGAATGGACTCTCACTATTATGTTAGATCCACTACGGACTGGACTCTCACTATTATGTTAGATCTACTACGGACTGGACTCTCACTATTATGTTAGATCCACTATGGACTGGACTCTCACTATTATGTTGGATCCACTACGGACTGGACTCTCACTATTATGTTAGATCCACTATGGTCTGGATTCTTACTATTATGTTAGACCCACTATGGACTGGACTCTCACACTATTATGTTGGATCCACTATGGACTGGACTCTCACTATAACGGTATATCCACTACGGACTGGACCCTCACTATTACGTGAGATCTACTACAGGCCGGACTCTCACTATTATGTTAGATCCACTATGGACTGGACTCTCAGTATAATGTTAAATCCACTATGGACTGGATGTCGGGTTTCACTATGTAAAGCGCTTTGAGTCGCTAGAGAAAAAGCGCTATATAAATATGATTCACTTCACTTCACTCTCACTATTATGTTATATCCACTATGGACTAGACTGTCAGTATTATGTTGGATCCACAATGGACTGGACTTTCAAAATATTATTTTAGACCAACTATGGACTGTCCATCCATCCATTTCTACCGCTTATACCCTCTTGGGGTCGCGGGGGGGGCTGGCGCCTATCTCAGCTACAATCGGGTGGAAGGCGGGGTACACCCTGGACAAGTCGCCACCTCATCGCAGGGCCAACACAGATAGACAGACAACATTCACACACTAGGGCCATTTTAGTGTTGCCAATCAACCTATCCCCAGGTGCATTTCTTTGGAGGTGGGAGGAAGCCGGAGTACCCGGAGGGAACCCACGCATTCACGGAGAGAAAATGCAAACTCCACACAGAAAGATCCCGAGCCTGGATTTGAACCCAGGATTGCAGGACCTTCGTATTGTGAGGCAGACGCACTAACCCCTCAGCCACCGTGAAGCCCCACTATGGACTGGACTTTCACTATTATGTTAGATCCACTATGGACTGGACTCTCAGTATTAGTTAAATCCACTATGGACTGGACTCTCAGTATTGTTTGATCCACTATGGACTGGACTTTCAAAATATCATTTTAGACCCACTATGGACTTGACTCTCACTATTATGTTAGATCCACTATGGACTGGACTCTCACTATTATGTTGGATCCACTATGAACTGGACTCTCAGTATTATATTAGATCCACTATGGACTGGACTCTCACTATTATGTTAGATCCACTATGGACTGGACTCTCACTATTATGTTAGATCCACTATGGTCTGGTCTCTCACTATTATGTTAAATCCACAATGGACTGGACTCTCAGGATTATGTTAGATCCACTATGGACAGGACTCTCACTATTATGTTAGATCCACTATGGACTGGACTCTCACTATTATGTTGGATCCACTATGGACTGGTCTCTCACTATTATGTTATGTTAAATCCACTATGGACTGGACTTTCAGTATTATGTTAGATCCACTATGGACTGAAGTCTCACTATTATGTTAGATCCACTACGGACTTGACTTTTACAATATCATGCCAGACCCACTCGACGTCCATTGCATTTTCTTTGGACACATAGGTCCTGTCTTACTAAAGGTTTGCATGCACTAAAACACGTGCATACTTGACACCACACGCAAAGCTGCTCTACTAAACTGTGCAAAAAAAAAAAAAGTACAAAAAACTATGTGTCCCAAAAAAATTCTACGTTCCTAAACCACAGCCATGAAGATACAAAGTAACACGTGCAGGTAGGAACATCAATTAATTCTCAAAAAGCACTCAAAGAGGTAAAAAAACAGAAAACCAACCGACAGAACAAGGGGCCAATCGCACTCGAAACTAAACTTAGCATAGGCTAAGGGAAAAGCAAAACCGACGTGATGTGAGCATGAAGCAAACAAAGAAGCCAGGACAAGTGACCGGCAAAGGCAGGCTTAAATAGTGTCCCTCATGAGCAACAGGTGCCCTTCCGGAACAACAGAGGCAGGTGAAAATCATAAGTACTCATGGTAACCAACTCAGGAGGTGCACAAACAGGAACTAAAGGAGTCCAAAACAAACAGAAAACACAAAACATGATCCGGACCACGGATCATGACAGATCATTGTTTTGATTATATTATAATTGTAACATTTGAACTATGGTAAATTAATGTGTTGTGGCAGTTGCGGATGTCACCAAGGCCTACTGAAACCCACTACTACCGACCACGCAGTCTGATAGTTTATATATCAATCATGAAATCTTAACACTGCAACACGTGCCAATACGGCCTTTTTACTTTACTAAATTGCAATTTTACATTTACCGCGAAGTGTCTTGTTGAAAACGTCGCGGTATGATGACGCGTACGATGACGCGTGCGTTTGACGTCACCTGTTGTAGCAGATATTATTTTCTAGCCCGATTTAAGCTATAAGTAGTCTGCTTTAATCGCATAATTACACAGTATTCTGGACATCTGTGTTGCTGAATCTTTTTCAATTTGTTCAATTAATAATGGAGAATTCAAAGTAGAAAGATGGAGGTGGGAAGCTTTTAGACTTTAGCCACACAAACACAGCCAGTGTTTCCCTGTTTAAAATTCCCGAAGATGAAGCTTTACTATGGATCAGAGTGGTCAAGTAAACATGGATCCTGACTACATATCAACCGGCAGTTTTCGGTGAGAAAATTGTGGTAATTAGTCGCCTCCTATCGGAGACATCAGCGGAGCTTCCGTTCTGTTGCAGCTGCCGTGACTTCCCTCAGAGACTCTGGCGTCAACACACCCGTGGCCACACCCCTCCGAATTTCAGGTACTATTTAATCTCACTAAAACACTAGCAACACAATAGGCAGATGAGGGATTTTCCAGAATTATCGTAGTAAATGTGTCTAATAACATCTGAATCAGTCCCACTGCAATCGCCTTTTTTTTTCTAGTCCTTCACTCTAAATTTCCTCATCCACGAATCTTTCATCCTCGCTCAAATTAATGGGGAAATTGACGTTTTCTCGGTCCGAATAGCTCTAGCTGCTGCCGGCTATGATTATGAACAATGTGAGGATGTGAGGAGCCCTACAACCGGTGACGTCACGCGCACATCGTCTGCTACTTCCGGTAAAGGCAAGGCTTTTTTATTAGCGACCAAAAGTTGCGAACTTTATCGTCGATCTTCTCTACTAAATCCTTTCAGCAAATATATAGCAATATCGCGAAATGATCAAGTATGACACATAGAATGGACCTGCTATCCCCGTTTAAATAAGAAAATCTCATTTCAGTAGGCCTTTAATGAACTGCCAACATGACAGCTTAACAGAAAGTGCTTAAAGTTTAATGGCTTTGTAAAAACATTAAGACATGGTCGAAGTTTTCCACTAACTCGAAGTGTTTCGCCAAGTGAATTTTTGGTCATGTGTACATTTTCAGAATATGCTTGTTCTATATTTGGCCAAAGAAAACAATTTGAAGTTTTCTTTCATTTTAAGTTATCATGGCATGCGTTGGAATAGATTTTCCTTCATGCGGCCCCTGAGATAAAATGAGTTTGACACCGATGGTATAACAAATTATTTCTATTTTCATTTACTCCTGTGGGGAAAATGACTTCTTAATCAAAACAAGTTGACCAGTGCCCTGCAATTTATTGAGTTGAATCTTTTTTTTTTAATATAAAAAAAGTAGTTTGGAAATATGTGACATTTTAATTGAGGTGTGTGTCTATAAATAAATGATAAATGGGTTGTACTTATATAGCGCTTTTCTACCTTCAAGGTACTCAAAGCGCTTTGACACTACTTCCACATTTACCCATTCACACACACATTCACACACTGATGGAGGGAGCTGCCATGCAAGGCGCCAACCAGCACCCATCAGGAGCAAGGGTGAAGTGTCTTGCTCAGGACACAACGGACGTGACGAGGTTGGTACTAGGTGGGAATTGAACCAGGGACGCTCGGGTTGCGCACGGCCACTCTCCCCACTGCGCCACGCCGTCCCTGGGTACTCTCCTTTATCCCACCCACCCTCCAAAAAGAGAGGAAGGACGATCAATCGGGAATTTTGTTCATTTGATTGTCCATGACTGTGGAGGATTGTTTCCCAGAATGTGTTTCCATCTGTGTGTAAGTGATGTTGGTCAAGTTAAAGCAGGACTATCCACATGACCGGCCGACCAAAGCTTTTCATTTGACCCGCCGAACGTCACCAAAATAGGCCTGAGGAAACCATTAAAGGCCTACTGAAACCCATTACGCAGTCTGATAGTTTATATATCAATGATGAAATATTAACATTGCAACACATGCCAATACGGCCTTTTTAGTTTACTGAATTGCAATTTAAAATTTCCTGCGAAGTGTCCTGTTGAAAACGTCGCGGAATGCTGACGTGTACGCGTGACGTCACGGACTGTTAGGAAATATTAGCGCTGCGCACACACACAGCTAAAAGTTGTCTTCTTTAACCGCATAATTACACAGTATTTTGGATATCTGTGTTGCTGAATCTTTTGCAATGTGTTCAATTAATATTGGAGAAGTCAAAGTAGAAAGATGGAGTTGGGAAGCTTTAGCCTTTATCCACACAAACACACGGTGATTCCTTGTTTAAAATTCCCGGAAGTGAAACTTTACTATGGATCAGAGCGGTCAAGCGAACATGGATCCCGACCAAATGTCAACCAGCAGTTTTCGGTGAGAGAATTATGGTAAAAAGTCGCCTCTTAACGGAGATCAGCTGAGCTTGCCAGCTGCCATCGACTTCCATCAGACCCTGGCGTCAACACACCCGTGGATACACCCTTCCGACTATCAGGTAATATTTAACTCACTAAAACACTAGCAACACAATAGAAAGATAAGGGATTTCCCAGAATTATCCTAGTAAATGTGTCTAAAAACATCTGAATCCGTCCCAACGCAATCGTGTTTTTTTTTTTTTTCTAGTCCGTCGCTATCAATATCCTCAAACACAAATCTTTCATCCTCGCTCAAATGAATGGGGAAATTGTTGTTTTCTTGGTCCGAATAGCTCTTTTTGTTGGAGGCTCCCATTAAAAACAATGTGAGGATGTGAGGAGCCATCAACGGGTGACGTCATCATCCGCGACTTCCGGTAAAGGCAGGGCTTTTCTGTTAGCGACCAAAAGTTGCAAACTTTATCGTCGATGTTCTCTACTAAATCTTTTCAGCAAAAATATGGCAATATCGCAAAATGATCAAGTATGACACATAGAATGGACCTGCTGTCCACGTTTAAATAAGAAAATCTCATTTCAGTAGGCCTTTAAAACTAGGGTTGATCATGCATGCAGTACTCCCACTAGCCTGTAGGAGGCAACAGCATATGTTTCCCTGTGAAGCAGCAGGGGTGTGAGTTGAAGAAGACTACTCATTCAACATTGAACATTTATTTTTTTTCAAACAGATTCCAAAAATCTGACTTTTAACAACAAAGTGCTCGAGTCTGGACACATTGATCCAGACAAGCAGCAACAATAGTAAGTCAGCTTCATCACGAAACGTGGTCAAACATTTGTGAATAAATATATTTTGTTTGTTTTGAAATTGCTGACTTTGTATTTGTAGTCATGTTATTTTTTTGTCTGTGTGACATCAAACCTCGTTTAATGCATGTAGTGCTAAATTTGACCTGTAAGGGGCGACAACGCTAATAGTAATAGGTCACGTACAATGTTTGGTGTGTGAATGTTGTTTCATTTCTGTATGTGTGAACATTTTTAGTTTATTGTGTGAATATATTAACACTAGACCTTCTACACAACCAGTGAAGTTGTCACGTTGTGTATATCGTACATCAAAACAAAATACAATGATTTGCAAATTGTTTTCAACTTAGATTCAATTGAATGGACTGCAAAGACCAGATACTTAACGTTCAAATCGGAAAACGTTGTTGTTGGTTTTTTTTGCAAATATTGGCTCATTTGGAATTGTATGCCAGCAACATGTTCCAAAAAAGCTGGCACAAGGGGCAAAAGAGACTGAAAAAGTTGAGGAATGCTCATCAAACACGTATTAGAACATAGAACATCCCACAGGTGAACAGGCTAATTGGGAACAGGTGGGTGCCATGATTGAGTATAAAAGCAGCTTCCATTAAATGCTTAGTCATTCACAAACAAGGATGGGTCACCATTTTGTCAACAAATGCCTGAGCAAATTGTTTAAAAATAACATTTCTCGACCAGCTACGCAAGGAATTTAGGGATTTCACTATCTTTGGTCTGTAAAATCATCAAAAGGTTGAGATAATCTGAATAAATCACTGCACATGAGCAGCAAGGCTGAAAACCAACATCGAATGCCTGTGACCTTCGATCTTTCAGGCGGAACTGCATCAAAAAGCGTAATCAGGAACACTTCAGAAAACCACCGTCAGTAACTACAGTTCGTTACTACATCTGTAAGTGCAAGTTAAAACTCTACTATGCAAAGCCAGGGCCATTTATCAACAGCACCCAGAAACGCCGCCGGCTTCGCTGGGCCGGAGCTCATCTAAGATTGACTGATACAAAGTGGAAAAGTGTTCTGTGGTCTGACGAGTCCATATTTCCAATTGTTTTTGGAAACTGTGGCAGCCTGTCCTCCGTAACAAGGAGGAAAAGAAACATCCTGACTTTTTAGGCGGAAAGTTCAAAAGCCAGCATCTGTGATGGTATGGGAGTGTATTAGTGCCCAAGGCATGGGTAACTTATACATCTGTGAAGGCACCATGTGAATGTCTTCCTGCCGCCATCGTGTCGGTTGCATGGACCATTAACGGAGGACATCGCTTCGCACAGGGTTGACTCTTTATTTTTCAATAAAGTCGCTCGCAATGTCGGTCGGTCACTCTTTCAGCTCCACCTCCGCTGCTCGCGATGGTGTCCTTTTCAGTCGTCTGCGTCCGTGCTGGTCTTGGTCGCTCAGTGGCTCTCGGTGGTTCTCGCTTGTCTGATCGTTCGTCTGGCTGTCTCCTACTCCTTCTGCCCTGATTGCTCCTCCTTCTCCCCTTTTATACAGCAGGAGGAGACGCACAGATTGAGAGCAGGTGTGTGTGTTACACACCTGGTTCTGATGGCTGCAGCGTCTCTCCAGGCGTGCCCCGCCTCTCCGTTTCGCTGCATACTCCGCCTCCTGGCCGCCATCTTGCGTCTCTCCACACACCATTAATGCTGAAAGGTACATACAGGTTTTGGAGCATCATATGTTGCCATCCAAGCAACGTTATCATGGACGCCCCTGCTTATTTCAGCAAGACAATGCCAAGCTACGTGTTACAATAGTGTGGCTTCATAGTAAAAGAGTGCGGGAACTAGGCTGGACTGCCTGGAGTCCAGACCTGTCTCCCATTCAAAACGTGTAGCACAATATGAAGCCCAAATTACCACAAAGGAGATCCTGGACTGTTCAACAACTTAAGCTTACATCAAGCAAGAATGGGAAAGAATTCCACCTGAAAAGCTGAAGAAATTGGTCTCCTCAATTCCCAAACAATTACTAAGTGTTGTTGAAAGGAAAGGCAGTGGTAAAAATACTACTGTGCCAATTTTTTTGCAATGTGTTGTTGCCATTAAATTGTAAGTTAAGGATTATTTGCACAAAAAAAAAATCAGTTTCTCAGTTGTAACGTTAAATATCTTGTCTTTGCAGTATATTCAATTGAATATAAGTTGAAAATGATGTGCAAATCATTGTATTCTGTTTTTATTTACCATTTACACAAAGTGCCAACTTCACTGGTTTTGGGTTTAAGGATTTTATCAATGTAAAATACACAATGGACATTATAGTTTTACTTTGTTTATTTCATATTTTCAGTCTTACACTCCCAAATTAGGAAGAAGTGTAAAGAAATAAAACTAAGGAAGGAACATGATTCTGAAGAAGTAATATCAATTCTCAACGAAAGCCGGAACTTATTTTTATTCAGACTGTTAACTAGCTGCACGCGCCGGAAACAAGTAGCGAGGGTAGAATATTGAAAAGGTTTTGGCATATCAGTGTGAAAGTCGATGTGTTTAATTTGCACTTAAGTAAACAGTTTTAAAGAAATATAACCTTTCTGACTTTTTGATGTAGGGCCCCTGAGCCCTGGGCCCGCCCCCCGGCATGTTAGATGGGTTGAGTAAAAAGGCTTTGTGTTGCACCATCGATCCCAACATGTCAATTAGACGGACTCGCATAAATGCGGCCTTCACCTCGGCGAGCTGGCGGTGCTCCGAGCCTCCCATGTAAATGACACCCGCTCGTTGGCCCCCGTGTCACCCAAGCCGAGGCAGATAGGAGAGGTTTGTCCAATCGAGCGGGAGGCTTTCCGCTGCGCAGATTGTTTTTCACGTTGCCCCCCGACCTTTGCTTCGCTACCCAGCCGGACAACACGCGTGACATCATGCAAGTGAAGGTGAGACGGAAAAACTGAAAAATCCAGGGCACATTGAACGCATCGTGCTAAGGAACGACAGCAATGGATGAGAACAATGGAGGATCTCCTGTATTGACTTATCAGCACTGTAGGCCACGGTTAAGGAGACACATTTTATTCAAGAGGAGACTGAGGGCAGCAAGAAAACTAGCTGCTACAGCAAAGTAGTGATTGTGGAGTAATGGAGGATTGCTAGCTTACAGCAATACTGTAAGCTAGCGTTAGCATGTGTGCCCCATTGAAAGCAAAAGAGACAAAAAGTAAATAAAAATTAAATGAATAGGAGCGCTGCAGCCAAGTGGAGACAGTGGGCTATAATACAGCAGCAATAAGGTAAGGTAACCCAAACATGTGTGTTTATTTTTGTCATTTCAAGCTGTGTATCTTGAAAAAGGTGATTGGTCTACAAGATCCACACGGTGACCCTGTCTCTAATTAGTGTTGTCCCGATACCAATAGTTCAATACTTTACTAAATAAAGGGGACTACAAAAATGGCTTTATTGGCTTTATTTTAACAAAAAATCTTACGGTACATTAAACATATGTTTCTTATTGCAATGTTGTCCTTAAATAAAATAGTGAACATATGAGACAACTTGTCTTTTGTTAGTAAGTAAACAAACAAAGGCTCTTAATTTAGCTGCTGACATATGCAGTAACATATTGTGTCATTTTCCATTCTATTATTGTATCAAAATTATTAAGGACAAGTGGTAAAAAATGGATTATCAATCTACTTGTTCATTTATTGTGAATATATGCTTACTTTCTCTTTTAACATGTTCTATCTACACTTCTGTTAAAATGTAATAATCACTTATTCTTCTGTTGTTTGGATGCTTTACATTAGTTTTGGATGATACCACAAATTTGGGTATCAATCCGATACCAAGTCGTTACAGGATCATACTTTGGTCATATTCAAAGTCCTCATGGGTCCAGAACATATTTCTTGAGTTAATCAACATAAAATATATATTTTTTTAAAAACAAAAGATGTTGTGATGCCAAAAAAATAGCAATGTTGTCATAGTAGTATCGACTAGATATACTCTTTTACTTAGCATCATCACAGTGGATGAAAGGTGTAGATTCACCCATGGCGTTTGTTTACATTTTGACACCGGTGAGCTACGGTGTGTAATGAAGCATGTTTATCTATTCCCCATCCTGCAGGGATGATACTTGTAAGAAACTTACTTTATTTGTCGCCATGGAGACGAGGATTAGTGATTTAGAAGTAGCTACAACACTGCTGACTGGGGCTGGACTTTGGCCGCTAGCTAGCTAGCCATGTCTTAAAGCACCTCTTCCTGTAGGTGGTTCAGTGTTATAACTTCACCTTCATCATTAGTTTTTAAGCCAAAATGCATCCATTCTCCCTTTTCTGTCTACACACTGTTCTGTTTGTAAGTACTCCATGATCGTGCGCTGCCAAACATGCTGCTCTGCTCGTAAACCTGCAATAAGTCAGTGTTCAAAACCAAGAAAAAAATAAAAACTGAGGGGTATTTTATTTGAACTAAGCAAAATAATCTGCCAATAGAACAAGAAAATTGGGCTTGTCAAGACTTTCCAAAAGAAGTAATGTTAGGGAGCCTCAATAAACCCCAAAATACCTTAAAATAAGTATATTCTCACTAATAACAACTGTACTACTATATGAGTACTTGTTTTCTATTGTTTCATTGAAAATAATATAAAAAATAACTTAGATTTATATTGTGCTTTTCTAAACACTCAAAGCGCTCACAGAGAAGTGGGACTCAACATTCATTCACACCTGGTGGTGGTAAGCTACATCAGTAGCCACACTTGCCCTGGGGTAGAAGCGTGGCTGCCAGTTTGCGCCTACGGCCCCAACGACAACCACCTATGATTCATTCATCATTCATTCACCAGTTTGAGCGGCACCGGGGGCAAAGGGTGAAGTGTCCTGCCCAAGAGCACAACGGCAGCAATTTTTTGGATGTCAATAGGTGGGAAGCGAACCTGCAACCCTCAGGTTTCTGGCCGGCCGCTCTACCCACTACGCCATGCTGCCCCAAAATAAAACAGGAAAGTCCATTTGGCTGTCATCTGTTTTAATATGAGACACAATTGTGTCAGTCATATTTTTTTTTAATGCTTGAAATAGGAAATTATTATTTCAAAAAAGTAGTATTATACTTGTGAGTGTTGATGACACAGCTTTGCAACACTTGGATCCACTTGAACTGAACTCTCACGGCTGTGTTGGAGCCACTATGGATTGATCTTTCACAGTATCATGTTAGACCCGCTCGACATCCATTGCTTTCGGTCCCCTAGAGGTGGAGGGTTGCCCACATTTGAGGTCCTCTCCAAGGTTTCTCATAGTCATCATTGTCACTGGCGTCCCACTGGGTGTGAGTTTTCCTTGCCCTTATGTGGGTTCTTCTGAGGATGTCGTAGTCGTAGTGGTTTGTAAAGTCCTTTGAGACATTTGTGATTTAGGGCTACATAAATAAACATTGATTGATTGATTGATATTCTAGTTTCAAGCATGTTTTACTCAATGTAGGTCATTTAGTCTCAGCGACTATCTGTAATATCTAACTGAAAACATTTAGGACCAAAACCCTTAAAACAAGTAAAACACTCTAACATAAAATCTGCTTATTAAGAAGAATTATATTATCAGACAGAAAATAAGCAAATATTACCCTTATTTGAGATATTTAAACTTACTTAGATTTCAGTTTTGGCAGTGTGACGACGATGGGGCAGCGGGGGGGGGGGGGGGGGGGGGGACCAGTACGTTTTAGAGGCGGTGTAGTACTGAATATGATTAATTAGTATCGCAGTACTATACTAATACCGGTACACCGTACAACCTTAGTACGTATTGGAAACCTGCTTTTGTTTATAAATTGCTGATGCCAAAATGGAGAGTCAGGTTAGGAAGAAGCAGCCAATTGGAGATTGGATACCCCCTCCCCTCCAAGGGCAGCTCTTCTCCCTCCTAATGTGCCCCACCCTTCGCCTTCAACCTCCTCCGAACCCCCCCTCATCCCCGCCCTGATCAGTAGAATTTACTATGTACTCGTCCACAATTCTCAGCCGGACACACACCCCCTACGGGTCGATCCAGGTCGAAGTCAATTTGTAAGATATTATGTATTGATCCCAACCCCCCCCCAACTCACCCTCATTGCCGCCACCATCACAACTAACCCGCCACCCGATGTGCAGCCTTGGCAGACACTCATTGACCCCGGTGCACCATTGCTTGGATCATCATCATCATCATCAAGGCAGACGTGCGGCAGTCTGAGCCAATATTAAGGTCGTCGGCCTAAGGCCGCTGGCGGTGACCCTCCATTATATCTGATGCCAAAGAAAAAAATATAATGCAGCTCATAGTGAGCAAACTCGTTTTTTGCATTTGCTAGGATTTTTACTTGCGGCCATAAAAACCTTGTGATTTTAATTCCCCTCCTGTAGTACAATAATAATGTTAATATACTGTATTTTCCGGACTATAAGGCGCACAGGGACGGCGTGGCGCAGTGGGGAGAGTGGCCGTGCGCAACCCGAGCGTCCCTGGTTCAATTCCCACCTAGTACCAACCTCGTCACGTCCGTTGTGTCCTGAGCAAGACACTTCACCCTTGCTCCTGATGTGTGCTGGTTGGCGCCTTGCATGGCAGCTCCCTCCATCAGTGTGTGAATGTGTGTGTGAATGGGTAAATGTGGAAGTAGTGTCAAAGCGCTTTGAGTACCTTGAAGGTAGAAAAGCGCTATACAAGTACAACCCATTTATTTATTTATTTATTTACTTAAAATCTTTTTTTTTTCCCCTCAAAACTCTGCAGTGCGCCTAATGAACAGAATCGTTCCGGTTTTACTTACCAACCTCGAAGCTTTTTTATTTGGTACATGGTGTAATGTTAAGTGCGACAATACCATATAATACCAACTTTATTTACAAAGCCCTTTAAAAACAAGCACAGTTGAAGAGCAAAGGACTGTACACCACAAAGAAATAGAGGCAAAGGACAGACTAAAAAAATAACATTTAAAACTGAAGTAAAAAACACATTGAAATAGCAAATGAAAATTACCCTAAGAAAAATGTGTTGGATAAAAAGCAGTTAAAAAGTTAAAAACAGTATATAAAAAAGTTAAAAACAGTAGATGGTAGTCAAACATAAGAGAGACATGTAGAGTGCACTATGATTGATGGCGATATGACTTGAGTAAACAACAGCAACATTTTATATGTTTCATTAAAAATATAAAACATTACACACGGCGCTCAAAAATCTATCAAAATGTTTTAATACGACTTTGGTAACCTATGAAGCTGCACCACTGGTGGATTGTCGGCGGATTAAACATACGAGTATTATTATATTATTATATTTTATTGTGAAATATAGCCAAACTTTGGAGTGTTTCCGTGACCTTGGCGCCATGTGGCTGTCTGACATCACTAAAGTTAAAGTTAAAGTACCAATGATTGTCACATACACACAAAGTGTCGTGAAATTATTCTCTGCATTTGACCCATCACCCTTGATTACCCTCTGGGAGGTGAGGGGAGCAGTGAGCAGCAGCGGTGGCCACGCCCGGGAAACATTTTTGGTGATTCAACACCCAATTCCAACCCCAGATGCTGAGTGCCAATCAGGGAGATAATGGGTCCCATCTTTAGAGTCTTTGGTATGACTTGGCCGGGGTTTGAACTCACAACCTACCGATATTCGGGCGGACACTCTAACCACAAGGCCACCGAGTAGGTGGTCTTGTGTAGGTAAGACATATTATCTGGCGTTTTGTTTCGCGGAATTATGCAAAAGCAACTTTTCTTACCTTCTTGTACCTGCTAATCTGTATTTGAGATCTGCATAAATCCACAAAAATTGCGTGTGTCCGCCTTTGTAGTGCGTGGAAACACCGTTGTCGATAAGCTTCTTCTTTTTATGTATTTTGTTGTTAAGGGACATTCATCCTCCGCTGTTGCCATTTCTATTATAAAGTATTGTAAAGTTCTTACTTATATCTAAACACGTCAGGAAAGCGCTAAAATATACCGGTTTAGTGAGTTTACATTATTCACCCAAGGACCTTGGGTTATTACAGAGTTCCAGTTGGACGGTTTTTCATGGGACACATTTCTGGTTGTTTCCAGATGAGAAGATGTGGCTACGTTATTGATTGAAGTAAAGTCTGAATGTCATTAAAACAGTCAGCTCCATCTTTTGACACTTCTTCCACTCCCGTCCTTGCCTATACACCGCTACAACAAAGATGACGGAGAAAAGATGCTGTCCAAGGTGAGCCATGTAAATAAGACCGCCCACAAAACGGAGCATCCTGAAGTGACTGTCAGAAAGCGGCTTGAAGATGATCTGTAAAACATAATCTAAGCAACATTTTGACCAAAAGAACCACCATTACATGTTATGTAGACTACAAAGAAGTGTTTTACATTTAGAATAAAAAAACAATAATTTTACCTCTTTAATGCGCCCTATAATTCGATGCGCCTTATATATGAAAAAGATTGAAATTAGACAGTTCATCGGCAGTGCGCCTTAGAGTCCGGTGCGCCCTATGGTCCGGAAAATACAGTACTGTATATAATGTTATTTGAAACCACCTTATAATATTTTGGTGTTTTTTTGTAATTGATTTATATCATGTTATGTAATGCAATTTTTGATGTTTTTATTGAATTATTTTGGATTGTTTTTTGACTAAAGCCTTCTGGAAACAGTTTGTTTGTTAATAGTACTATTTTAATATGAAATAATCAGTAATGACGGATGCCTGTGTTTATAGAAAATTTGATGAAAAAAGTAAAATACTGAATATTTTTTTTCCATTTCTTTTATAGCTTGACCCAGCGCACAGTAGACCCACCACCGATCAAACACATACATATATATATATATATATATATATATATATATATATATATACACACATATATATATATATATATATATATATATATATATATATATATATATATATATACACACACACACATACATATATATATATACTGTATATATACATAAATATATATATATATATAAATATATATATATACATATATATATATATATATATATATATATATATATATATATATACATACATATATATAGATATATACATACATGCATACATACATACATACATATTCACATACATACATACATACATACATACATGCATGCATACATACATACATACATACCAGAGGTGGGTAGAGAAGCCAGGAATTGTACTCAAGTAAGAGTACTGTTACTCCAGAGATTTATTACTCAAGTAAAAGTAAGGAGTAGTCACCCAAATATTTACTTGAGTAAAAGTAAAAAGTATGTTGTGAAAAAACTACTCAAGTACTGAGTAACTCTCTTAAGCAACTAAAACAATAATATATATTAAATAATAGTACATTAAAATAAAATTTAAAAAATGGCATATTGAGCCACAATAGCCTCAGTAGGCATTCATTGATTTGATTGATTGATTGATTGATTAAAACTTGTATTAGTAGATTGCACAGTACAGTACATATTCCGTACAATTGACCACTAAATGGTAACACCCCAATAAGTTTTTCAACGTTTATCAATTACTTAGTAAATGACCAAGTCGAAGTGATCTACCTCATATATACATATACATACACAAACATATCATTTATACACACACATATCATACATACACAAATCATTTATACACACACATATCATATACATACATATATATATATAGATATATATATATATATACACATATATATGTATATACATACATTTATTTATATATACAGTATATAATTTATATTTATTAATTTTGCCGTTTTTGTTCACATGTTAAAGGTGTTTTAATGAATATACATGCATGTTTAACACATAGATTCCTATCTTTCATGAAGACAAGAATATAAGTTGGTGTATTACCTGATTCTGATGACTTGCATTGATTGGAATCAGACGTCCACGTTTTCAAATGGAGGTGAAAAAAAGTTCCCCTTTTCTGTCTAATACCACATGAAAGTCGTTGGTTTTTGGCATCTTATTTGTCCAGCTTCCATATTCGTTTTTATACACTTTACAAGAAATACATTGGCGGCAAACTCCGTAGCTTGCTAGCTTGTTTGCGCTGGCTTTCGGAGACTCTTATTTTGTTAACGCAGGCGCGATGGAGCGGCGCTTTTATTGTGAAGACAGGAACTGTGCGATCAGTCTTTAGGCTTTTGACGGGAAGTACGGTTGAAATAAAAAGTGTCTTTTTTCCTTTACACTTTTGATTGATTGATTGAAACTTTTATTAGTAGATTTCACAGTACAGCAGGGGTGGTTCTAGGCATGCTTATATGAGGGGGCAGTCAGAAATGTGAAGGGGGCATCATGTGTACACATCATGCTCCAGCACTTTTTTTTCTGTGCTTATAGTAACGATGCTTTCTCCATTGAAATGGGTCTTTAGCTATGTGTCCAACCCCAACCTGGATTAGTGGATTGCACTTTGTCAGGCCTCTACCTTCAGACCTGTCCAACTTGGGTGTCCCACCTGAAGACTAAGCTCCTGCTGGTATAGCTCTTACGGTCACTGAGGCACGCAAACCCCCTGACCACAATAAGGTGGCAATCCCTCAGGGGGGGAAACATTAACAGCGCTGCCATATTTCTGACAGGGGAAACAGAAGCAGGTGTCTCGCACCACAGAATACTCTAGCCATGGTCGTGTGCGGTACCAGGCAGGATTGAATGATCTTAATGTTGTACCAAATGCACACTTTGGGTAGCCACCCAGTATTGGCTGAGATGGTGCGTTGCCATTTAAGTCACCGGGTAGCTGAGCAGGCTGCTTTGGGGGAGCGCTTGTTGGGGGTACGGAGGGAGCTGGTGCAGGAGAAACAGTGCTTGCTGGTGCTAAAGGTGCAGTATTGCTAGCGGCTGTCCCTGTTGTACTAGCAGTAGCATCATTGCTACTACTACATGCAGGAGCAGGACTATACTTTTTAAATACTCTGAAAAATGGATGCATTACAGAGCACTAACTTTCTCTTTGTGAGCTGCTGGAAGCTGGAGCAGAAAATAAGTAAGCTTGAACAACAACAGAAAAAACCCGCTGTGATTACATGAAGGAAAACAACAACAGTACAGGACTACGGCTTTACGTAGGGGTCTGTCAGACACAGGTCACTTGTCTTCAGTTTGTCACATGCAGTGGACGTGGGCACTCATCTGGGCACAAAATTCATTCACTCCAATGTATGTGTGTTGCCCACTTGCTTGTAAATTGATGAAAACGGCTGTGTTTTTGTTTTTAGGTGTCTTGGTCATATCAAATGAAACTTATAATTTGTTTATTACAAAATGTGGATTGAAACATTAAAGGTTGACTACGTAGAATTACAAGAAAAACAACAAAAAAAGAATTCCAGCACTCGATTTCCAGACCGTTGCTAAGTAAAACGGGCCGTTGCTAGGGACTCCGCTCTGAACAGAGGACAGCAGAGGAGGACTGCTAAGCAGGATATATACCTTATGGTTCATTTTTACCGTCATTAGCAGCATCATAAATGACTTGTAGCTTGTTACAGAGACAGTGGAGGCCCTCTGCCTTCCAACCCACTGCTTCTCAGAGCCTCCACTGTCACTGCTCTCGTCAAGTTGTAAAAAAAAAAAAAAGGAACTCCGTACACCGAAAGTCCACGACGATAAACGTGTTTATGACAGATAAGACTACACAAATACACCCATCCTAACAAGTATATGATAAATGTAGACAAATTTTCCTTTTCTTTTACTTTCATACTGCAACAGTGATTGTATTGTAACGGGTTGAGTTAAGGGGAGATGTTAATGTTAATGTGTCAACTTTCACGTACTTAGTTTCATGTACTGTTCTGTGAAGTTTACAGAGTGCCTGTGAAGGCAACATGCATGCTGTGGGTTACCTGTGATTGGGTGAGGAATAGGAGGGAGAGTTCGGTGATGCTGGGATGCGGAAGTGAAGAGGTCGGAGTTTTAGAGTGAGAGAGACAGACGCACGAGAGATAAGTTTACAACAATACTAGAGGGATATATAAATGTGCCTTTGGTGGTGGTTACGCCCCACAGTAGCCTGTTACGTGTCTAACAATAAAGACAGCAAGTGTACTACGCCTCTCAACTGGTTTCTGTGGAAACGCTACAGTATGTTTACTGAGGGCCGAGGTGTGTGTGCGGGTGTGTGTGTGCTGCGCAGCCTGTGGGATGGTGAATACACGCACAGCGGAGGGAGAGATGAGAGGGAAGCCGACACTTCGATATCATGTGTGTCCCTTTTTGGGCGGATTTTTCAGCTAACGCAGATAATTTTGTCAACTTGTAATGTAGTGATTTTGTGAGTTTATTAAAATGTGCTTTCTCAAATTTTGATTTAAGGGGTTAAGACATTTATTTAAGGGGGCTCTGCCCCCTCTTGCCCCTGCATATAGCAGGGGCGTCGCCAGACATTTTTCACTGGGGCACGTGCCCCGCTGTTGATCTGCAGTGCCCCACTAAAAATGTCACCAATAAAAAAAAACGTTTCAGAGTTTTAAGTCTACATAACATAGACAACAGCGCATATACTACTTAGTATGGTAATTGATTGCTACTGTATTCACTCCACAAAACAGTGAGCACATGGCTACTTAATATGGTAATTTATTCACGTGTGGATCGAGACTTCGGTTGAGAGAGAGAGAGAGAGAGAGAGAGAGAGAGAGAGAGAGAGAGAGAGAGAGAGAGAAAGAGAGAGGGGGGATTCGAATCACTGCGTGAGGTAGGTGACGTTAGCCAACAACAATTTGTTAATTACAATATTTTGATTTTGATTTGACTCAAACTGTAACTCCTAGATGGATTTAAGAAAGTTATTCGCCCGCAGCAGAGAAGAAGCGAGGAATGAGAGATGTAAGTGAAGTCCTAGCTAGCTAGGCAACATCATTGTCTTAAGTTGATGCTAAGTTAGCTAACGTTCTTCCTTGTATTAAGACAAACATATTCATTTGCTGTACGAGCTGTCGGGGGAATTTCCAATGAACATGAAACATAATGTTGGTTATTGTCTGCTGGTTCTGCATCAATGATGATTTGGAGTAAGCATCTGTGAGTTGAGTGCTTCTCAAATGGTTTATCTTCAGGAAGAAAAACATTTTTCCATATCATCAAGTCGTGAGCCAATTTTTAAATCATTCAAGTTTATTTCGCAGAAAAACATCACAGTAGACTTGTCTTGTTAATCGGTGCGACTTTGACTAAAATAATCTTGTTTTGTCACCAGAAAAATGGCTACAGCTAAAGCATCTGGTTTTATTTCCAGAAAAAATAGTAACATTTCTGTATTTGTTTTCAGAAAGATGGCTGAAAATATCGGGTTTTGTTGCCCCATTTAGATTTTTTTTAAATATATTTCCATGTCTGTCCTGAGTCCTCCTCCAACTTGTTAGTCGGTTTGCCTTTTGATAAAATACTCACTAATAGTCACTAGAAAAAAGGCTAAAAATATATGGTTTTGTTGCCACAATTTTATTTTTTTCTCCCTAAACTTTTTTTTTTTCATGCACACATCTGACTGCGACTCATTGAAAATGACACACAATCCACTTTTATGTCACGACCCAGCAGTTGGGAACCACTGGTCAACTGTATAACAGTTACTGTAATATTTCCATGTCTGTCCAGAGTGATTGACCACTTTGCAAAAATTAAAATGAGACGTTACAGTTTACTTCTCAAAAAATGATTCCCTGAACAGACACACAACAGTTGTTCATTTATTCTACTACTGTGGCTTTATTGTTTTGTGTATATTTTATAGTTTTGTGTATCTGAAATAGGATTAGCCACATTGCCATAAATGGAAATTAAATAATATAAAAGAACCCAGAGATGTAGGGGTGCTTTATTTTTTGTTTTACTTTTGTAGATGTTAAATTTGCAGATGATTACTGCAATATATATTTCAAAAAGATTCATTGCTCTTCCTTTTTGCTTTTACCAGTCGCAGTTTAGAAGTCTGGAGTAAAAAAGTGCGCAAGTAGGCCAAATGCATTAGTTAATTTCAGGTGGTTAATCAAAGATCCATACAACATAATCTGATATGATTCCATAGTTTAAAGCACTATTTATGTATTTTTTATGAGAAATAAGTGCTAAAAATGTTTTTGCTTGCGCGCTTTGCACGCTCACATGAATTATTTGTGCCCCAGGTGTGCCCCAGTACAGTATTAGGTCTAGTGACGCCCCTGGCGTAGAGCCGGCCATGCAGTACAGTACATATTCCGTACAATTGACCACTAAACGGTAACACCCCAATAAGTATGTCAATATGTTTAAGTCGGGTTTTACATATCATGGTCATGTGACCGCCTGGCTCTGTTTGATTGGTCCAACGTCACCAGTGACTGCATGTGATTGGTGAAACGCAGGCATGCGTAAATTCTACTTTGAAGCGCTGTCTTCAGGGGTGTGGACTCGAGTCACATGACTTGGACTCGAGTCAGACTCGAGTTATGAATTTGATGACTTTAGACTTGACTTGACAAAATGTAAAAAGACTTGCAACTCGACTTAGACTTTGACATCAATGACTTGTGACTTGACTTGGACTTGAGCCTTTTGACTTGACATGACCTGCTACTTTCCCCAAAACCCAACGATTAAAAAGTTATTCAGGAGCGCTCCGTATCTTTCCTTGTGTACGCGTGTTTGTCAGCGTGTGCGCGCTACCTGTTAGTACAACAGCCAATCAAATTACATCCACGTTATTTTCGTCACACAGCATTCAGCCAATCAAATTACAGGAAAACCAACGAAGAAGATCACTCAAACAACCCGCCAGTGAGGAAAATGTGTAAATATATTAGTCTGGGGTTGAAAGGACTTGAAATGACTCGAAACTCAAAATGCAGGACTTGGGACTTGACTTGAGACTTTCCAGTCTTGACTTTGGACTTGACTCGGACTTGCCTGTCTTGACTCAAGACTTGACTCGAGACTTGAGGGCAAAGACTTGAGACTTACTTGTGACTTGCAAAACAATGACTTGGTCCCACCTTTGGCTGTCATTAACCAAAACAAACATTAATAGATCGATAAAAAAAAGTAGCGAGTAGCTAACTTAATGTAGATAAATGGAATGGAGTAAAAGTAGCGTTTCTTCTCTATAAATATACTCAAGTAAAAGTAAAAGTATGTTGCATAAAAACTACTTGTAGAAGTACAATTTATCCCAAAAGTTACTCAAGTAAATGTAACGGAGTAAATGTAGCGCGTTACTACCCACCTCTCATACATACATATGTATACATACACATATACATATATACATAGATATATATATCTACATATGCACATGCACATATATACACATACATATACATACCTACATACATGCACATATACACATTTATACCCACACGTAAATACACACAAATACATATGCATGCATATACGCACACATAAACATATGTATGCTTGTACATACATACAAATTATATATATATATATATATATATATATATATATATACACACACATACACACACCCACACATATATATATACACATAAATACACATACACGCACATACACATATACATATGTACATACACATACACAAAACGTGAAATTTAAACAAAAGTGATACATTTACTAACATGTGATATTAACTTATTATATGCAAAGTGAAATTTGTCAAGCCTTTATTTATTCTAATGGTGATGATTATAGTTTACATCTTATGAAAACCTCAAATTAAAAACCACAGAACATGTGAGGTTTCAAAAACTGTTACCCATGTTCATCAAAATTATAACAAATAAAGACTTGACATATCCCACTTTACATGTAATGAGTTAATATCACATATTAGTTTCACATTTGAAGTTGAATTGCTGACATGAATGGACTTTTGCACGCGATTCACATTTTTGGAGTTTCACCTTTATAATGGAAATTACTTTGAAAATCTGGTGGGAGGAAAACACGTAACTTTTCTCTCACTACAATTGAACATACTGAAAAAAAGGAGCATCTGCTGTGGCAAATTTGTGCAACCTTTTGACCACAAATTTAGTCACTGCTCAGTGACATTTGTTTAGAGGCAGACCTGAAATGGAGCGAAAACTAACCGGCCGCCTCTGAGCCCGTCAGAATCTGTCTCTCCTCATGCTCATTTAAATGAGAAGCCATTTGTTTCGATTCAACAAATAGTGCTAAAATGATAGGCAGTGTTAGTAAGTACCTGTTATATTCATATGACGTGCGTAAGATACTGCTGCAGGGATGATATCGAATTTGTTTAAAAACACAACATTCATATATTGTGTGTCGAAATGTTTCAGAATATTGTTTGTATGTCTTCCTTTTGATGAAATATCAGCCTAGTAGTTATCTTTTATTGTGAAATATAGCCAAACTTTGGAGTGTTTCCACGACCTGGGCGCCATGTGGCTGTCTGACAGCACTAAGCACGTTGCTTGATGACATCATTCTCACCCGCAACAATCGTTACGGGAAAGGTTTGAAAAAAAATGGCAAGCAATTCCAAGGAATTCATACTTTTAATACCAGTTCTGAACCAGTTTTTAAATCCCATCACTAGCAATCACCATGGGTCCACGAGCCATAGGTTGGGAGTCAGCAAATATTTTTCTTGCAGTAAATGAAATAAGTAGTAGCCTACTGTATATAGCTTTAACAAGGACTAGGAATATGAACTATAACTATGAATATGAACCCTCTTGCCAGATTGGTGAATTTATAACATATTACCGCATTTTCGGGACCATAGTGCTAACTGGATTATAAAGCGCACTGCCGATAAATGGTCTATTATCGATATTTTTTCACATATAAGGCGGACCAGATAATAGGGCACATTAAAGGAGTCATATAAATAAATAAATGATAAATGGGTTGTACTTGTATAGCGCTTTTCTACCTTCAAGGTACTCAAAGCGCTTTGACACTACTTCCACATTTACCCATTCACACACACATTCACACACTGATGGAGGGAGCTGCCATGCAAGGCGCCAACCAGCACCCATCAGGAGCAAGGGTGAAGTGTCTTGCTCAGGACACAACGGACGTGACGAGGTTGGTACTAGGTGGGAATTGAACCAGGGACGCTCGGGTTGCGCACGGCCACTCTCCCCACTGCGCCACGCCGTCCCCATATGATTTTTTTCTAAATGTAAAACCCTTCCTTGTGGTCTACATAACATGTAATGGTGGTTCTTTGGTGAAATAATGTTTTACAGATCATCTTCAAGCTGCTTTCTTCAATCTGCAATTTTTCAGGATTTATGCAGATCCCAAATACAGATCAGCAGGTACCAGAGGGTAAGAAAAGTTGCTTTTGCATAATATAGCAAAACAAAACGTCAGATAGTATGTCTTACCTTATCACACTTGCCGACCCTCCCGGATTTTCCGGGAGACTCCCAAAATGTAGCGCCTCTCCCGAAAACCTCCCGGAAGAAATGTTCTCCCGAAAATCTCCCGAAATTCACCCCCCCTCCAGCTCCATGCGGACATGAGTGGGGATAGCCTGTTTTTACGTCCGCTTTCCTGTTATATGGACTGCTTGCCTGCCCAATCACGTTACAACATCTACGGATTTTAATAAAAAACTGCACACACAAGGAGACTAAGCAGAGGAACAAGAAAGTTACAGCCATGGCGACGCCCTCTGTAATAGAGTGATTCTATGTTGTCTGTTGCTATCTACCGGTGAATGTTGGTTACAGCGTTATGGGGTTGCTTTTTGATTGGCCATTTATGTGGTGTTGGGCACCTGACGGCAAATGACTCTCGCCAGTACGCAAATGGGAGAACAAAGGTTACTCAAATAGTGAAAGGTAAGTGTTTTTTTTTTTAGTAACCAGCAAGCACAGTACAGTTAGTAGAACAACTGTGTTTTTATTACTGTGTATTTGATAGGTGCCGTCTGAAATTCAACTATTTCTTTTATTTATATATATAATAAAATAAATATATATAGCTAGAATTAATTGAAAGTCAAGTATTTCATACATACATATATATGTATGTATATATATATATATATATATATATATATATATATATATATATATATATATATATATATATGTGAAATATATATGAAATACTCGAGTTGGTGAATTATACTCGTCCCCTCTTAACCATGCCCCCGCCCAAACCACGCCCCCTCCTCACCTCCCGAAATCAAAGGAAGGTCTCAAGGTTGGCAAATATATACCTTAGACCAACACCAAATTAATACTCGTATGTTGAAGCACAGTACAATCCATCAAGCTGTGCGGCTTCATAGCTTACCAAAGTCGTACAAAACCTTTTTGATAGATTTGAGCGCCGTGTGTTATGTTCTATATTCTCAATGGAACATATACAATACTGGTGTTGTTTGAGTCATATTGCAGTCTACGCGTATCTCTTATGTGTGACCGCCATCATATTGCAGTTTACACGTATCTCTCATGTGTGGCTGCCATCTATTGGTCGCACTTATTTCCAAATAAAATAGCTTTGAGGTCAGGAAGCACAACCAAAATTACTCTGTATATTAGGCCTACCGGGTTATAAGGCGCACTGTCAAGTTTTGAGAAAATTGTAGGAATTTAAGTGCGCCCTTAAAGTCCGAAAAATATGGTAACTATGACTATGAACCCTTTTGCCGGGGTTAGTGAATTTAAAATGTTTAACATACAGAAAATGTAACGCACCAGGTAACATAAATAAGTGTGCAACTCTTGCTGCTACTTTAAATAACACAATGGCCAAATATTGAAGTCCACCCACTTCATTATCAGGTGCAAAGGCCAAAAAGGGATGCATTTAGAACATATGAGGACCGATATATTGAGGTTGGTTTTATTGAGAGCAAAAACAAAAAGCCATAATGTGTCATGTGTCTTTAAGTGGTTTGAATACATCCGTTGAAGCCAAAGCTAAATTTAGTTCCTTAAAAGTTATTGTAATAGGAGACAGAAAGTTATTATACAATTGTTAAATTGTTATCATCACGGTGAATTTGAGGTATAAAATGCTTGAACCTGGTTTCTGTTTTTCATTTTGTGCATTTTTTAAATGTTTTGTACATGTAGGCTATATTGACATTTATGTGCATTTCTAGCACATTTTTGAAATTAAGAAAATAAGCTTTTTTTATACAAGAATGTACAGTAATATAATTAGCAAGACTAATGCTCACCTACTTACTGCTTGGTAAAAAACAATTGAATTTAGTAGGATTTTTTACAAATAGTAAAGTCTGCAGTTGTCACAAAAGGGTCGCATCTTTATGCGGGGTCGTTCTCCCAGGAATGCAGAATGGACAACTCCGGACGACAGCGTGAGTTGGGAGATGATTTATTTATCAAAAATCATCCAACTACAAAATAACAGGCAAACAATGCATGCCGTTCGCACGAGAAGCTAAAAAACAATAACTTAGTGCAGGAAACGTGGAAGCTAACACTTAGCATGGACTACGGACATGGAACACTCACAAGCTGTGGCATGAACAAACACAACTTACTTGGACACGGCATGAAGCGAACAATGACGCCAGGCCGACTGACTGGCAAAGGCAGGCTTAAATAATGTCTCTGATTAGAGACAGGTGAGCGTCCCAAACACCAGAGGCAGGTGAAAAGTAGCCATGGCAACCAAACCAAACTCAGGTGTCATATACAGGAACTAAAGGAGTCCAAAACTAACAGAAAATACAAAAACATGATCCGGACCACGGATCATCCATCCATCCATCCATTTTTTACTGCTTGTCCCTTAAGGGGTTGTGGGGGTTGCTGGAGTCTATCTCAGCTGCACTCAGGCGGAAGGCGGTGTACACCCTGGACAAGTCGCCACCTCATCGCAGACCACGGATCATGACAGCAGTTAGTATTTTTTAAAACAAGTTTTGTTTTTTGGGAATTATTATAAGAAAAATTTGCCATGTGTATATTAGTGTATGTTTGTGCATTTTCTAAACGATGCATTGGAAGAGTCTATTTTTTTTTTACTTTTATACTTGTACTGTACATATGCCCTATTCCTTAGAATTTGTCTGCATTTTTTTGTACTTAATGCATTTTTGAAAAAATCGAATTGTTTTTTTTTTTCAAACCGATAACACTAGCTATTTCAATATGTTTACTGTAAGATTATCAGAACTTATCTTTTTATTATAATTTTTTTGTTTGTTTGTTTTTGTTTTTATTTATCTATGTGTTTATTTATTTCAATGTAAAGTGCTTTTTACAAATAAAATCTATTAAATATTATTATTATTACTTATGTGTCCGTGTATGGGTATGTAACATGGTTGCTATGGGCTTATTTTATAAGCAAAATACTCATGAAAACAACCTGAATTGAAGTAAATCCAAATAAGAAGGACAGCAAATAAACTAAATGGTCTGCCATTAGTTCTACGGATGCTCCCTGATTTCCATTATCAATTTTTTTACTTGAATATCAATCAATCAATCGTCACGTGGGGCGGGGTCGGGTCGGGGTTTGTTCTCCCGGGATGCAGAATGGACGGCTACGGACGACAGCGTAAGGTCGGAGATGATTTATTAATGATAAATCATACTAGTACCAATGTTACAGAAATACACAAAAGAAAAACGTGCCTATCGCACGGGAAGCTAAGGCGACAACTTAGCACAGGAATCCAGAACAGGAATCAAAAACAGGAATATCGGAACGTAAGAGTTGCGTATAGCAAAAAATTAAACCACACCGGCTGTGGCAGAGCACTAATCAGAGGCAGGTGAAACCAATTAGTACCCATGGAAACCAAAACAAACACCCAAAGTGCACAAAAAAAGGAACTAAGGGAGTCCAAAACCAACAGAACATAACTAAACAAAACATGATCCGGATCACGGACCATGACATTAATCAATGTTTATTTATATAGCCCTAAATCACAAGTGTCTCAAAGGGCTGCACCAGCCACAACGACATCCTCGGTTCAGGGCAAGGAATAGTTATTTAAAAACAATTTCGGAAGTATTGCTCGATGACCTTTGAAGCTTTAGTATGTTTGGATCGGACTGATTTTTTGTCTTTCTTGGAGCATTTTAAATTTCCCCTTTGACTCTATTGGACAGGAGTCGTGTTATGTAGGGTTTGGCTCGCAGATCGCGGCCTGACATAAAGCACAGCCGCCTGGTGTATCCTGCCAAGGGAGTTGGTGAGCATGTCACGCTTCCTTGCCAGGACAGGAAGTGTGTGGGGTTAAACCAAGGGAATCCCACACGGCGATGTCCCACGCTTTCCGCCACAGAGACTTTTCTGCAAAGGCCTCAAACTCTGTTGTATTCCCACTGACAGTGACAAAGGATATTTAAAGGCCTACTGAACTACCAACTACTACAGACCACGCAGTCTGATAGTTCATATATCAATGACGAAATCTAAACATCTGTTTACTAAATTACAATTTTTCTTGTTGAAAACGTCGCGGAATGAGCACGCGTATGATAACGTGTGTTTGTGACGTCTCGGATTGTAGCGGACATATTAGCCCAGCACCACTTACGGCTAAAGTCGTCTCTTTTCATCACATAATTACACTGTAATTTGGACATCTGTGTTGCTGAATCTTTTGCAATTTGTTCAATTAATAATGGAGGCTATAAAGACTAATGCTGTTGGTGGAAAGCGGTGGATTGCAGCTGCCTTTAGCACCGAAACACAGCCGGTGTTTCTTTGTTTGTTGAGAAGCTTTAACACAGAGCGGTCAAGCGAACATGTTTCTCTACGTCAACCAGCGTGTTTTTGGATGGGAAAATTGTGATATTAAGTCGGCTCTTACCTGAGACTTGAGTGGACTATGCGACCTCCTCATGTAGCTGTCAAAAAGGCAGCTGTGATCTTGGCTGCTCCATTGGCTTCTCTGAGAGACACTGGCGTTCACCGCAGCCCTCCGACTTTCAGGTACGACTTTATAATCACACTAAAACTCTATTAACACAATAAGCGGATAAGGGATTTTCCAGAATTATCCTAGTAAATATGTCCAATAACATCTGAATCGCTCAACCTGCCGTCCCCTGAAGCTGTTTCTTTTTTTTTTTTTTTTTTTTTTTGTGCTTCACTCTAACTTTCCTTATCCACAAATCTTTCACTTGTAGCTGGTGGCTATGATTATAAACAATGTGAGGAGCCCTACAACCCGTGACGTCACACGCACATCGTCTGCTACTTCTGGTACAGGCAAAGCTTTTTTATTAGCGACCAAGAGTTACAAACTTATCGTCGATGTTCTCTTTCTGCAAAAATATGGCAATATCGCAAAATGATCAAGTATGACACATAGAATGGAGCTGCTATCCCCGTTTAAATAAGAAAATCTCATTTCAGTAGGCCTTTAATATTACAACAATACATATTAAGGATGCAAGGGTTAAAGTACATGGGTTCGAGGGTCGTTAACGATAAACGGTATCCGGTTTGAGAGGTCTACGCGAGTTAATCGATAAGATTCAGCTGTGAATCTGTAGGTTAATCGAGTGTAGAAATCAGACGACGGTTTTTGTTTTAACAAAGACACGAGAGGGTTTCCGTGAAGAGAGTCACGCGTTTGTTACGTTACGTACATGACTGGAGATGAGAATAGACGTAGATACATGGACCGGCGGTCGCGTAAGACAACCAAAAAGTAGACAGTTTATCTATAAAACAATGCAAAAGTCACGGCTGCAAATCCTGTTTTCACATGATTCTAAGTAGGGTGTCAAGGTGTGGGAGGTCGCAGCTTGCTGCGGGGTTGTTCTCCCAGGAAGGCAGACGGACTATTCAGGACATGTTGTGCAGGTATAAACATGATTTAATCTTGAATCTCAAAAAGGTTAAAACAAAAACGCGCACAAGGCTAAAGCACAACTTGACGCAGGAAACAAAACTATGGACATGAAACAAAAGTAGCTAACTAAAAACTTACTTGGCGTGGCATGAAAAGAAGCAAGACTTACTGTGGCAAGAACAGAGCATGAAACGAACAATGACACCAGGGCGACTGACTGGCAAAGACGAGTTTAAATACTGCCTCTGATTAGTGCTCGGGAAGCAGGTGAGCGGGCGAGCACTAATTAGAGACAAGTGAACACAATGAGTAACCATGGCGACAAAACAAGGGAGTGAAAAAACAGGAACCAAAGAGTCCAAAAGCCAACAGAACATAGCCAAACAAGACATGATCAAAAGACATGACTTAGGGCAGGGTGATATGGCCTTTTTTTAATATCTCGATATTTTTGGGCCATGCCACGATACACGATATATATTTCCATATTTTGACTCAGCCTTGAATTACAACTTGATGCATATAATCACAGCTGTATGATGATTCTATGTGTCTACATTCTTCTCCATTCTGCATTAATATATGCTCATTTTAAACTTTCATGCAAAGAGAGAAAACACAACTAAGTCAATTGAGCAAAACTGTATTTATTAAACAGTTATTAAGCAGTGGCACAAACATTCATGTCATTTCCAAAACAGAAAGTGCAAGATTGTCAGAGACATTTTAAAACAAGCTATAAGTGCACTTTTGTGCATGATGTCACACAAGATATTTCAATAAGTGTCAAATAAAAATTAGCTGCATAATACAAATTCAAATTGTTATGTGGTAGGTTACTGCGAACATTATGTCCTTATGTTGTTCACAATTTTTTTCATACAGTGTTGATGTGGAAATGGTTGCCTCGGCATTTTGTTGGTGAGGCACTGAACGGAGATGTTGACCTGCCGAGTAAACATTCTTCATTTTCTAGTAGGTAACTTTTCAAATGATGATACACATTAGCAGTGCTGCTACTTTTTGTAGCAACGCTTTTGCCCCACACTTGACAAGTTACGGTTGTCTGTTCGACATATTCCCATTTGAAGCCAAACCAATGGCTGGACCTCCTGCTGTTCTTCTTGGGAATTCATTCTTCATTAATTTTTTTTTTACCAAATTCGCACCTTCTTTCTCTCGTATTAGTACTCGCACCACAGCCTACGTTACCCATGCTGTTCTCTCTCTGCTCCGCGAGGGCGTATACGTATGTGACGTACGTAAGACGGTGCGCTTGTGTTATGTCTCTGTGAGAAGGAGAGACAAGAAATAGTGGGAAGAGCCTGTAGTGTAATGCCCGAAGCTTAAAGCAACTGCGTGAAAACATATACTCGAATATCACGATATAGGCATTTTCTATATCCCAAATAGACAAACCCGTGATACATCGAGTATATCGATATATCACCCAGCCCTCATTATGAGGAAAAACTCAAATACAGTACTTGAAAACTTTACAAAACCACGTTACATGTAGGAACTCACTTATCAGTACAGTTAGCGTATTTTCATTTGACTGAACCGATTTACTTCTGCAATTTACCGTGCTCCGCCCAAGACCATGTTCACACCAAACAAGTAACCAGGTAATTCATCACTCATCCGTCATGAAACTTGCGATCTGCAGAGACTCGACAAAAAAATTAAACATGTAAAAATTTTTGTGGCGGTTTCAGCGGTTTCAACGCTTTTTGCCGTGTAAAGAGCCACAGCCTCCGCGTTTGCACCGTAAAATCCATTATGATTGCGTGTTGCCATCATCATGATCCGCCAGTTACATTCTCTTCCCAAATCTTCACGATGTGAACACGATAACTACACAAAGCATCACGGAGGTACTGCGATTGATGCGGAATAGTAACAGGGTGGAGGACTACGTCGCTTGTGCATTGGTGCCCTGTTCAAAACCTATGTGAACCGTGTCTCAACAATGACGGAAAGTCATTGTTGAGACACGGTTCACAGAGGTTTGAGAAACACTAGGAACTGCCATCCAAACCGGCAATGTGTGAACGCCCCTTAAGCAATTTGATTGCTGAATGATGCGTTTTGAATAAACCAAACCTGACTTTAAAGGGCCCCACTAATGCTGAAAACACTGGCAATTATTTCCTAGTTGTAATCTTAATAACTACCGTATTTCCGGACCATAAGACACTCCGGATTTTAAGGCGCACTACCGATATGAATGGTCTATTTTCGATCTTGTTTTTAGATATAAGGCGCATTAAAGGAGTCATATTATTTTTATTTTTTTTCTAAATTGAAATGACTTCCTAGTGGTCTACATAACATGTAATAGTGGTTCTTTGATCAAAATGTTGCCACTCTCCAACAGTTGTTTCCGGATGTGCTGTTTTGTGGGCGGTCTTATTTACGTGGCTCACCTTCGACAGTGTCTTCTCCCAGTCATCTTTGTTCTAGCATGTAGCGTGCAAGGACGGGAGTGGAATAAGTGTCAAAAGATGGCGCTAACTGTTTTAATCAGATTCAGACTTTCCTTAAATCAATAACGGAGCAACAATTTCTCATCTGGAAACAACAAGAAGGCCGGAAATGTGTCCCGTGAAGAACTCTTTAATAACTAAAGTTCCTTGGGTGAATAATGTAAACTCACTACACCGGTATGTTTTCGTGCTTTTATGGCGAATTTACTGATAGATATAAGTATGAACTTTACGCTACTTAATATTAGAAATGGCAACAGTGGAGGATGAATGTCCCATAACAAGAAGATGGAGAAAAAGAAGAAGTTTATCAACTACAGAGGCAGATTCGCATATTTTTTTTTAGAATTTATGCAGATCCCAAATATAGATCAGCAGGTACAGGAAGGTAAGAAAAGTTCCTCTTGCATAATATTGCGAAACATAACGCCAGATAATATGTCTTACCTTATTCACGCACCATAATAACACGTGTATGTTTAATGAGCCAACAATCCATCAAGAGGTGTGGCTTATAGCTTACCAAAGTCGTACTAAAACATTTTGATAGATTTTTGAGTGCCATGTGTAATGTTCTGTATTTTCAATGGAACATCTAAAATGTTTTTTTTTTTTTTTTTTTACTTGAGTCATTCGCCTTCATATCGCATTCTACACGTATCTCTTATGTTTGACTGACATCTGCTGGTCACACATTTTACTACACCATTTACCAAATAAAATAGCTTCAAGGTCAGTAAGCAAAACCAGAATTATTCCATTATTAGGCGCACCGGGTTATAAGGCGCACTGTTGAGTTTTGAGGGGAAAAAAGGATTTTAAGTGCGCCTTACAGTCCGGTAAATGCGGTATGTCTAAAAGTAAATTTACCCCCAAAATAGGCTTGTTTTCCAACAAGTTTCATCATGTTTTGGAACACTCAGTTTTAGTTCCAAAATGGGATCTGGCCTGCATGAGAGTGTTGACGTCACTTGCTGACGACTTGAGGCAATTTCATATTGCATATTTGTTTTGGGAGCATCTTCATCCCGATTCACAATTTTTTTTTTGTGCAGAATTTGAAGGAATTAGCAAAAAATGGCAGCCAGATGCATTGTTGCATCAGCCTTCTTGCATTTTCAAATGATGGGAATACAAGGAAAGTATTGACCTTTCACTCAAAATGGGACGGACCAATTTGCAACGACCATTTGAATGACTCTGACTTAGAAGAAAGATTTTGGTCGGATTTTGGATGGGAAAAAAGCAAAATACTGAAGCCAAATGTGATCCCGAAAATAAAGAGTACCCTCTACAGGAGACCATCTGAGTCTGAACCTGCGGAAAAATTAAGAAAGTAGCCCCAGCGCCCAAAATGAAGAGGAAGAGAAAATAATTTGATGTCCTCTTCTACTGATGTTTTCTTCAAGGTGCCTGAGAAACTGCTGAAAGAGCATGTGGAAACAGGCTATGGTGTCTATGGAAGAAGAAGAGTTGAAATAACAGGGAATCTGGAAATTCATTGTACATACATTTTTAGTTCAATATGTTAACCATATCAGTTTTGGAGTAATTAATTGTCCAAGACGACAACAAGTGATCAGAATAATTTTTTCATGCCTCCATCAACACTCCTGTATGTGGAGATATGGGCTCCAGTTCTGTAGATGACACCAAGAGGGGCGGCATAGCAAGTATGGCGATGGAAAGGGGAATTTTCTGCTTAGTTATCTACCAATTACTCAAAACCAAATAGATATAATAGTAAAAGACTGCCAAATTCATATTTCAGGAGCAAAATATACACAAAGATAACATGTCGGTCATCGAGACATGATGGGTCTTTTAAACTAAGGTACATACTCCACTGAACCATAATTGCGCCGTACAGTTACGCCCTTACAAAACAAACACCGGTCCATCCCTCCATCTTTCCATTTGTCCAGTCCAAATACTGAACTTTTTTATTATTCCACCATACCTATCCATTATCTTGCATACACAACACACCCACTTTCCCTTTCATCATACCAAACCCAAAACCAGTGAAGTTGGCACGTTGTGTAAGTCATAAATCAAAACAGAATACATTCATTTGCAAACATGTTTCAACTTATATTCAATTGAATAGACTGCAAAGACAAGATTTTTAATGTTCAAACTGAGAAACTTATTTTTTTTTATTGCAAATAATCATTAACTTGAAATTTAATGGCAGCAACATATGGCGAAAAAGTTGGCACAGGGGCATTTTTACCACTGTGTTAGTTGGCATTTCCTTTTAACAACACTCAGTAAACGTTTGGGAACTGAGGAGACTATTTTTGAAGCGTTTCAAGTGGAATTATTTCCAATTCTTGCTTGATGTACAGCTTAAGTTGTTCAACAGTCCGGGGTCTCCCTTGTGGTATTTGACGCTTCATGTTGCGCCACATATTTTCAATGGGATACAGGTCTGGACTACAGGCAGGCCAGTCTAGTACCCGCACTATTTTACTACGAAGCTACGCTGTTGTAGCACGTGCAGAATGTGGCTTGGCATTGTCTTGCTGAAATAAGCAGGGGCGTCCATGAAAAAGACGTTGCCTGGATGGCGACATATGTTGCTCCAAAACCTGTATGTACCTTTCAGCATTAATGGTGCCTTCACAGATGTGTAAGTTACCCATGCCCTGGGCACTAATACACACCCATACCACCAACATTTTGAAATGTGGACTCGTCAGACTACAGAACACGTTTCTACTTTGCATCAGACAATCTTAAATGAGCTTGGGCCCAGCAAAGCCGGCGGCGTTTCTGGGTGTTGTTGATAAATGGGTTTCGCTTTGCATAGTGAAGTGAAGTGAATTATATTTATATAGCGCTTTTCTCTAGTGACTCAAAGCGCTTTACATAGTGAAATCCAATATTTAAGTTACATTTAAACCAGTGTGGGTGGCACCGGGAGCAGGTGGGAAAAGTGTCTTGCCCAAGGACACAACGGCAGTGACTAGGATGGCAGAAGCGGGAATCGAACCTGAAACCCTAAGTTGCTGGCACAGCCGCTCTACCAAGCGAGCTATGGCCCCATAGTCGGGTTTTAATTTGCACTTACATATGTAGCGAGAAACTGTAGTTACCAGAGGTGGGTAGTAACGCGCTACATTTACTCCGTTACATTTACTTGAGTAACTTTTGGGATAAATTGTACTTCTACGAGTAGTTTTTATGCAAGATACTTTTACTTTTACTTGAGTATATTTATAGAGATGAAACGCTACTTTTACTCCGTTCTATTTATCTACATTCAGCTCGCTACTCGCTACTTTTTTTATCGATCTATTAATGTTTGTTTTGGTTAATAACAGTGCTTCAAAGTAGAATCTACGCATGCCTGTGTTTCACCAATCACATGCAGTCACTGGTGACGTTGGACCAATCAAACAGAGCCAGGCGGTCACATGACCCGACTTAAACAAGTTAAAAAACGTATTCGGGTGTTACCATTTAGTGATCAATTGTACGGATTATGTACTGTACTGTGTGCAATCTACTAATAAAAGTTTCAATCAATCAATCAAAAGTGTAAAGGAAAAAAGACACTTTTTATTTCAACCGTACTTCCCGTCATAAGCCTAAAGACTGATCGCACAGTTCCTGTCTTCACAATAAAAGCGCTGCTCTATCGCGCCTGCGCTAACAAAATAAGAGTCTCCGAAAGCCAGCGCAAACAAGCTAGCAAGCCACGGAGTTTGCCGCCAATGTATTTCTTGTAAAGTGTATAAAAACGAATATGGAAGCTGGACAAATAAGATGCCAAAAACCAACGACTTTCATGTGGTATTAGACAGAAAAGAGGACCTTTTTTTCTCCTCCATTTGAAAACGATTCCAATCATTGCAAGTCATCAGAATCAGGTAATACACCAACTTATAGTCTTGTCTTCATGAAAGATAGGAATCTATGTGTTAAACATGCATGTATATTCATTAAAACACCTTTAACATGTGAACAAAAACGGCAAAATAAATAAATATAAATTATATACTGTATATATAAATGTATGTCTGTATATATAAATGTATATACATATATATATATATATATATATATATATATGATATGTGTGTATAAATGATTTGTGTGTGTATAAATGATATGTGTGTATGTATATGTATATATGAGGTAAATCTCCTCGACTTGGTCATTCACTAAGTAATTGATAAACGTTGAAAAACTTATTGGGGTGTTACCATTTAGTGGTCAATTGTACGGAATATGTACTGTACTGCAATCTACTAATACAAGTTTTAATCAATCAATCAAATCAATGAATGCCTACTGCGGCTATGGTGCTGTTAAGTTATTGTGGCTCAATAACTTAATGTACTATTATTTAATATATAATATTGTTTTTGTTGCTTTAGAGATATTCCTGGCTCTGAACTTGCTCATTGCTATTTTTATGTTTTTGTGCATTATTTTTTGCCGTAATCAGGTTACTCATCAGTTACTCAGTACTTAAGTAGTTTTTTCACAACATACTTTTTACTTTTACTCAAGTGAATATTTGGGTGACTACTCCTTACTTTTACTTGAGTAATAAATCTCTAAAGTAACTGTACTCTTACTTGAGTACAATTTCTGACTACTCTACCCACCTCTGGTAGTTACTGACAGTGGTTTTCTGAAGTGTTCCTGAGCCCGTGTGGTGATATCCTTTACACACTGTCGCTTGTATATGCAGTACCGCCTGAGGGATCGAAAGTTGATTTCTGATTATATTACGGACCGTAGATGGTGAAATCCATGAATTCCTTGCAAAAACTGGTTAAGAAATGTTGTTCTTAAACTGTTGGACAATTTGCTCACACATTTATTCACTAAGTGGTGATCCTCGCTCCATCCTTGTTTGTGAATGACTGGGCATTTCATTGAGGCTGCCTCTACACCCAACCATGGCACCCACCTGTTCCCAATTAGCCTGCACACCTGTGGAATGTTCCGAATAAGTGTTTGATGAGCATTCCTCAACTTTCTCAGTCTTTTTTGCCACTTGTGTCAGCTTTTTTTAAACATGTTGCAGGCATCAAATTCCAAATAAGCTAATATTTGCACACAAAAAAATACAGCCTCTCAGTTCAACCATTAAATATACTGTCTTTGCAGTCTATTCAACTGAATATAGGTTAAAAAGCATTTGCAAATCATTGTATTCTTTTTTTTATTTACAATTTACACAACTTCACAGGTTTTGTAGTACAAACCTTGGCACCCACCAATTCCTCATCCAACTTTTTTCACTACAACACAAATCTAACTTCTCATCCTTTCATCATACCTATCTACTCACCTACCCAACAAACATACTTTCCCATCCATCAACCCCAACCTGGGGGACCCACTTAACTCCATCCTTCATCATACCCCATCCAGCCTCCCACAAGTCCCTCATGACTACCGAACAAACACTTTTTAATTCCAGTAATCTGTTATGTATCGTACATAATATACAAAGTAACAAAAGTAAACACAAAACCTCTCCAGCTTTAAAAAAAAAAAACTAAATCTGGTTGGTCATAAATAGTAACCGAGAGATCATTTCAGTGCTATGGTGCAATAATGCGTGGCCTACCCTTTCCACGTTTTCAGGGGAATTAGCCTAGTTTGTGAAATGTCACAACCATCGCTCACCTCGCCGCTGCTCGTTCTCCCCTGTTAGCATGTGACCTTATTTCTCTTATCTGTGGCAGCCATGCAGGACCTCTGCTCATCTGTGTGTGTCAATCACTGTTGGAATTTATAATGTGCTTATTGCAAGTTGAGTATGTTTCAACATACTATTCTTTCTATGGCTGTTGTTTTCTGAACACTGTAATGTTGCTAGAACCTTCTGCATATTTGATGTTAATGTAATAATAAAGTAATCCAGTCTAGAGCAAGCATTGATTTGAACCTGCAATGTTCTAGACAAACGCCCCTCCTATATCTGTGTTTAGCCGCAGACGCCATACCAATAAATTGAACATCCGAACCACAACACATATTTTTTTTTTCCCAGCAATTTAAATTCCGAGCGGCTTAACTATCTCATTTGAATTATTTACTTGTGGGTCTGGTGGAGAGACGAGGGAGAAACTATTGATCTGAGAGATTTACAGCCTGTTGGCTGAGCTGAATAGCAGCTTGTGTTGGTTACTGGAAGCCCTGGGAGCTCTGGTTTTCTTTGAAATTCATGTTGGACGGGGGAAGAAATGTGGTTTTCATCAAATAAAAGACAAATAACTCTTAGAAAACTAACTGAGCATTCAAAAAACAGTAAGAAATTCATTTAAATTAGGGATGTTGCTCAAAAGCAAGGCCCAGATAAGTCAATTCGTTTGGCTTGACAAATGGTGGCTTCTCAAATTAAATTCATAGTCAAACTGTTTTCTTATTAGCCCGTGCAACCATCGCTCATTGCAGGTGCTAAAAGTGTAATAACTCCCACTGTAAACACACATTGCTTTGTGCACTTCTGCTTGTCGGACGTTATCATGGTATTTATTTTTATTTTTTTCTTCTGTTCACTACTTTTGTTTTACCTCTCTTTTTTGAAACGGAGCTGTTCTGTGCCATTTATGTTGCGATATGTACGGGTTGCCCTCCGTCTTCATGTTACGAAAGTCTGTTGGCTGAGCTGAATAGCACCTTGTGTTGGTTACTGGAAGCCCTGGGAGCTCTGGTTTTCTTTGAAATTCATGTTGGACGGGGGAAGAAATGTGGTTTTCATCAAAAAAAGACAAATAACTTAGAAAACTAACTGAGCATTCAAAAAACAGTTAGAAATGCATTTAAATTAGGGATGTTGCTCAAAAGCAAGGCCCAGATAAGTAATTTTGTTTGGCATGACAAATTCATAGTCAAACTGTTTTCTTATTAGCCCGTGCAACCATCGCTCATTGCAGGTGCTAAAAGAGAAATGACTCCCACTGTAAACACACATTGCTTTGTGCATTTCTGCTTGTCTGATGTTATCATGAAATTTATTTTAATTTTTTTCTTCTGTTCACTACTTTTGTTTTACCTCTCTTTTTTGAAACGGAGCTGTTCTGTGCCATTTATGTTGCGATATGTACGGGTTGCCCTCCGTCTTCATGTTACGAAAGTCTGTTGGCTGAGCTGAATAGCACCCTGTGTTGGTTACTGGAAGCCCTGGGAGCTCTGGTTTTCTTTGAAATTCATGTTTGACGGGGGAAGAAATGTGTTTTTTATCAAATAAAAGACAAATAACTCTTAGAAAACTAACTGAGCATTCAAAAAAAAATTAGAAACTCATTTAAATTGGGGATGTTGCTCAAAAGCAAGGCCCAGATAAGTAATTTTGTTTGGCATGACAAATTCATAGTCAAACTGTTTTCTTAATAGCCCGTGCAACCATCGCTCATTGCAGGAGCTAAAAGAGTAATGACTCCCACTGTAAACACACATTGCTTTGTGCATTTCTGCTTGTCTGACGTCATCACGGTATTTATCTTATTTTTTTTCTTCTGTTCACTACTTTTGTTTGACCTCTCTTTTTTGAAATGGAGCTGTTCTGTGCCATTTATGTTCCGATATTTATGGGTTGCCCTCCGTCTTCACGTAACAAAATTCTGTTAGCTGAGCTGAATAGCACCTTGTGTCTGTTACTGGAAACCCTGGGAGCTCTAGTTTTCTTTAAAATTCAAGTTGGACGAGGGAAGAAATGTGGTTTTCATCAAATAAAAGACAAATAACTCTTAGAAAACTAACTGAGCATTCAAAAAACAGTAAGAAATTCATTTAAATTAGGGATGTTGCTCAAAAGCAAGGCCCAGATAAGTCAATTCGTTTGGCTTGACAAATGGTGGCTTCCCAAATTAAATTAATAGTCAAAACTGTTTTCTTATTAGCCCGTGCAACCATTGATCATTGCAGGTGCTAAAAGAGAAATGACTCCCACTGTACACACACATTGCTTTTTTGCATTTCTGCTTGTCGGACGTTATCATGGTATTTATTTTTATTTTTTTTCTTCTGTTCACTACTTTTGTTTTACCTCTCTTTTTTGAAACGGAGCTGTTCTGTGCCATTTATGTTGCGATATGTACGGGTTGCCCTCCGTCTACATGTTACAAAATTCTGTTAGCTGAGCTGAATAGCACCTTGTGTTGGTTATTAGAAGGACTGGGAGCTCTGGTTTTCTTTAAAATTCAAGTTGGACGAGGAAAGAAATGTGGTTTTCATCAAATAGAAGACAAATACCTCTTAGAAAACTAACTGAGCATTCAAAAAACAGTAAGAAATTCATTTAAATTAGGGATGTTGCTCAAAAGCAAGGCCCGGATAAGTCAATTCGTTTGGCTTGACAAATGGTGGCTTCCCAAATTAAATTCATAGTCAAACTGTTTTCTGATTAGCCTGTGCAACCATCGCTCATTCCAGGTGCTAAAAGAGTAATAACACCCACCGTAAACACACATTGCTTTGTGCATTTCTGCTTGTCTGATGTTATTATTCGTATTTATTTAATTTTTTTTTTTTCTGTTCACTACTTTTGTTTTACCTCTCTTTTTTGAAACGGAGCTGTTCTGTGCCATTTATGTTGCGATATGTACTGGTTGCCCTCCGTCTTTATGTTACGAAAGTCTGTTGGCTGAGCTGAATAGCAGCTTGTGTTGGTTACTGGAAGCCCTGGGAGCTCTGGGTTTCTTTGAATTTCATGTTGGACGGGGGAAGAAATGTGGTTTTCATCAAATAAAAGACAAATAACTCTTAGAAAACTAACTGAGCATTCAAAAAACAGTAAGAAATTCATTTAAATTAGGGATGTTGCGCAAAAGCAAGGCCCGGATAAGTCAATTCGTTTGGCTTGACAAATGGTGGCTTCTCAAATTAAATTCATAGTCAAACTGTTTTCTTATTAGCCCGTGCAACCATCGCTCATTGCAGGTGCTAAAAGAGAAATGACTCCCACTGTAAACACACATTGCTTTGTGCATTTCTGCTTGTCTGATGTTATCATGAAATTTTTTTTTTTTTTTTTCTTCTGTTCACTACTTTTGTTTTACCTCTCTTTTTTGAAACGGAGCTGTTCTGTGCCATTTATGTTGCGATATGTACGGGTTGCCCTCCGTCTTCATGTTACGAAAGTCTGTTGGCTGAGCTGAATAGCACCTTGTGTTGGTTACTGGAAGCCCTGGGAGCTCTGGTTTTCTTTGAAATTCATGTTGGACGGGGGAAGAAATGTGGTTTTCATCAAATAAAAGACAAGTAACTTAGAAAACTAACTGAGCATTCAAAAAACAGTTAGAAATTCATTTAAATTAGGGATGTTGCTCAAAAGCAAGGCCCAGATAAGTAATTTTGTTTGGCATGACAAATTCATAGTCAAACTGTTTTCTTATTAGCCCGTGCAACCATCGCTCATTGCAGGTGCTAAAAGAGAAATGACTCCCACTGTAAACACACATTGCTTTGTGCATTTCTGCTTGTCTGATGTTATCATGAAATTAATTTTAATTTTTTTCTTCTGTTCACTACTTTTGTTTTACCTCTCTTTTTGAAACGTAGCTGTTCTGTGCCATTTATGTTGCGATATATACGGGTTGCCCTCCGTCTTCATGTTACAAAAGTCTGTTGGCTGAGCTGAATAGCACCTTGTGTTGGTTACTGGAAGCCCTGGGAGCTCTGGTTTTCTTTGAAATTCATGTTGGACGGGGGAAGAAATGTGTTTTTTATCAAATAAAAGACAAATAACTCTTAGAAAACTAACTGAGCATTCAAAAAAAAATTTGAAATTCATTTAAATTGGGGATGTTGCTCAAAAGCAAGGCCCAGATAAGTAATTTTGTTTGGCATGACAAATTCATAGTCAAACTGTTTTCTTAATAGCCCGTGCAACCATCGCTCATTGCAGGTGCTAAAAGAGTAATGACTCCCATTGTAAACACACATTGCTTTGTGCATTTCTGCTTGTCTGACGTCATCACGGTATTTATCTTATTTTTTTTCTTCTGTTCACTACTTTTGTTTGACCTCTCTTTTTTTAAATGGAGCTGTTCTGTGCCATTTATGTTCCGATATTTATGGGTTGCCCTCCGTCTTCACGTAACAAAATTCTGTTAGCTGAGCTGAATAGCACCTTGTGTCTGTTACTGGAAGCCCTGGGAGCTCTAGTTTTTTTTTTAAATTCAAGTTGGACGAGGGAAGAAATGTGGTTTTCATCAAATAAAAGACAAATAACTCTTAGAAAACTAACTGAGCATTCAAAAAACAGTAAGAAATTCATTTAAATTAGGGATGTTGCTCAAAAGCAAGGCCCAGATAAGTCAATTCGTTTGGCTTGACAAATGGTGGCTTCCCAAATTAAATTAATAGTCAAACTGTTTTCTTATTAGCCCGTGCAACCATTGCTCATTGCAGGTGCTAAAAGAGAAATGACTCCCACTGTACACACACATTGCTTTTTTGCATTTCAGCTTGTCGGACGTTATCATGGTATTTATTTTAATTTTTTTCTTCTGTTCACTACTTTTGTTTTATCTCTCTTTTTTGAAACGGAGCTGTTCTGTGCCATTTATGTTGCGATATGTACGGGTTGCCCTCCGTCTACAAGTTACAAAATTCTGTTAGCTGAGCTGAATAGCACCTTGTGTTGGTTATTAGAAGGACTGGGAGCTCTGGTTTTCTTTAAAATTCAAGTTGGACGAGGAAAGAAATGTGGTTTTCATCAAATAGAAGACAAATACCTCTTAGAAAACTAACTGAGCATTCAAAAAACAGTAAGAAATTCATTTAAATTAGGGATGTTGCTCAAAAGCAAGGCCCGGATAAGTCAATTCGTTTGGCTTGACAAATGGTGGCTTCCCAAATTAAATTCATAGTCAAACTGTTTTCTGATTAGCCTGTGCAACCATCGCTCATTGCAGGTGCTAAAAGAGTAATAACACCCACCGTAAACACACATTGCTTTGTGCATTTCTGCTTGTCTGATGTTATTATTCGTATTTATTTATTTTTTTTTTTGTTCTGTTCACTATTTTTGTTTTACCTCTCTTTTTTGAAACGGAGCTGTTCTGTGCCATTTATGTTGCGATATGTACTGGTTGCCCTCCGTCTTTATGTTACGAAAGTCTGTTGGCTGAGCTGAATAGCACCTTGTGTTGGTTACTGGAAGCCCTGGGAGCTCTGGTTTTCTTTGAAATTCATGTTGGACGGGGGAAGAAATGTAGTTTTCATCAAATAAAAGACAAATAACTCTTAGAAAACTAACTGAGCATTCAAAAAACAGTAAGAAATTCATTTAAATTAGGGATGTTGCTCAAAAGCAAGGCCCAGATAAGTCAATTCGTTTGGCTTGACAAATGGTGGCTTCTCAAATTAAATTCATAGTCAAACTGTTTTCTTATTAGCCCGTGCAACCATCGCTCATTGCAGGTGCTAAAAGTGTAATAACTCCCAATGTAAACACACATTGCTTTGTGCACTTCTGCTTGTCGGACGTTATCATGGTATTTACTTTTATTTTTTTCTTCTGTTCACTACTTTTGTTTTACCTCTCTTTTTTGAAACGGAGCTGTTCTGTGCCATTTATGTTGCGATATGTACGGGTTGCCCTCCGTCTTCATGTTACGAAAGTCTGTTGGCTGAGCTGAATAGCACCTTGTGTTGGTTACTGGAAGCCCTGGGAGCTCTGGTTTTCTTTGAAATTCATGTTGGACGGGGGAAGAAATGTGGTTTTCATCAAATAAAAGACAAATAACTTAGAAAACTAACTGAGCATTCAAAAAACAGTTAGAAATTCATTTAAATTAGAGATGTTGCTCAAAAGCAAGGCCCAGATAAGTAATTTTGTTTGGCATGACAAATTCATAGTCAAACTGTTTTCTTATTAGCCCGTGCAACCATCGCTCATTGCAGGTGCTAAAAGAGAAATGACTCCCACTGTAAACGCACATTGCTTTGTGCATTTCTGCTTGTCTGATGTTATCATGAAATTTATTTTTATTTTTTTCTTCTGTTCACTACTTTTGTTTTACCTCTCTTTTTTGAAACGTAGCTGTTCCGTGCCATTTATGTTGCGATATGTACGGGTTGCCCTCCGTCTTCATGTTACGAAAGTCTGTTGGCTGAGCTGAATAGCACCTTGTGTTGGTTACTGGAAGCCCTGGGAGCAATGGTTTTCTTTGAAATTCAAGTTGGACGGGGGAAGAAATTTACTGAAAATCAAAAAATTGTTAGAAGTTAATTTAAATTAGGGATGTTGTTCAAAAGCAAAGCCCAAATAAGTCATTTTTTGGCCCTGACAAATTGTGGCTTCCCAAATCAAATTCATAGTCAAACTGTTTTCTTATTAACCCACGCAACCATCGCTCACTGCAGGTGCTAAAAAAGTGATCACTCCCACTTTAAAAAAAACATGGCTTTGTGCATTTCTGCTTGTCCGACGTTATTACGGTATTCGATTATATTTTTTTGGTTTTGTTCACTACTTTTGTTTTACCTCTCTTTTTGAAATGGAGCTGTTCTGTGCTTGCGATATGTACAGGTTGCCCTGCTTCTTCATGTTACGAAATTATGTGTGAATAAAACAGCTCGTTGAGATGACAACTGAATCAATCTTTTTATTCTTACATTGACACATGACTCTCAAGAACATACTTTTGTTTTGCTACTCTCGGATTTAGAGCAACAAACTCAACAGTATATACACCACTTGTGTACATGTTGAATTGGGGGAGACAGCACCAAGACCATCACTTCATTTCAAGACTAATGATTTTAGTACTCGCTCCACCACCAAAGTATAGCTTACATCAGAGACATGCGGATCATTTTCAACCGAATTTCCGAAGAAGTGTTTTCATGCACTCCAAACCGAATGAATAACAGCATAAACCACCCATCTCGATTGGAATGAACTTTTGATCTGAACGTGTATGATCGGTTCAAACTATTCCCAATAGCTTGTTTACATGAAGAATTTTTATTCTGGCTAGGCCGATGAAATGTGTCCATGTGCACATAGCTATAAAAAAATAAATAGTAGTTAAAATTGTTATAACAATACCTCTGCATAACAGTGTAAGCTTATTAACTAACATCAAAGGAAACAACACACCGGTCTTTCGTCGTCTCCCACTTTGGTTACAGTGAAGCCAATATTCTGGTACGGCAAAAAAAACGTGTTTCCCGAGGTCACACGAGGGCATAGCACAAATCCGCCTCCACCCAATTTCACACTCTGCACAATGGAGTCCAAAATGTAGCTGTCAGGACGTGGACTTTGGTGTGATTTGTTTTCTTGCGGTGCAAAGTGACTGGACCCAGGGGCGTCGCCAGACATTTTTCACTGGGGCACGTGCCCCACTGTTGATCTGCAGTGCCCCACTAAAAATGTCACCAATAAAAAAAAACGCTTCAGAGTTTTAAGTCTACATAACATAGACAACACCGCATATACTACTTAGTATGGTAATTGATTGCTACTGTATTCACTCCACGAAACAGTGAGCACATGGCTATTTAATATGGTAATTTATTCACGTGTGGATCGAGACTTCGGTTGAGAGAGAGAGAGAGAGAGGGGGGGGGGGGGATTCGAATCACTGCATGAGGTAGGTGACGTTAGCCAACAACAATTTGTTAATTACAATATTTTGATTTTGATTTGACTCAAACTGTAACTCCTAGATGGATTTAAGAAAGTTATTCGCCCGCAGCAGAGAAGAAGCGAGGAATGAGAGATGTAAGTGAAGTCCTAGCTAGCTAGGCAACATCATTGTCTTAAGTTGATGCTAAGTTAGCTTACGTTATTCCTTGTATCAAGACAAACATATTCATTTGCTGTACGAGCTGTCGGGGGAATTTCCAATGAACATGAAACATAATGTTGGTTATTGTCTGCTGGTTCTGCATCAATGATGATTTGGAGTAAGCATGTGTGAGTTGAGTGCTTCTCAAATGGTTTATCTTCAGGAAGAAAAACATTTTTCCATATCATCAAGTCGTGAGCCAATTTTTAAATCATTCAAGTTTATTTCACAGAAAAACAGCACAGTAGACTTGTCTTGTTAATCGGTGCGACTTTGACTAAAATAATCTTGTTTTGTCACCAGAAAAATGGCTACAGCTAAAGCATCTGGTTTTATTTCCAGAAAAAATAGTAACATTTCTGTATTTGTTTTCAGAAAGATGGCTGAAAATATCGGGTTTTGTTGCCCCATTTAGATTTTTTTTAAATATATTTCCATGTCTGTCCTGAGTCCTCCTCCAACTTGTTAGTCGGTTTGCCTTTTGCTAAAATACTCACTAATAGTCACTAGAAAAAAGGCTAAAAATAAATGGTTTTGTTGCCACAATTTTATTTTTTTCTCCCTAAACTTTTTTTTTTTATGCACACATCTGACTGCGACTCCTTGAAAATGACACACAATCCACTTTTATGTCACGACCCAGCAGTTGGGAACCACTGGTCAACTGTATAACAGTTACTGTAATATTTCCATGTCTGTCCAGAGTGATTAACCACTTTGCAAAAATGAAAAGGTGACGTTACAGTTTACTTCACAGAAAATGATTCCCTGAACAGACACACAACAGTTGTTCATTTATTCTACTACTGTGGCTTTATTGTTTTGTGTATATTTTATAGTTTTGTGTATCTGAAATAGGATTAGCCACATTGCCATAAATGGAAATTAAATAATATAAAAGAACCCATAGATGTAGGGGTGCTTTATTTTTTGTTTTACTTTTCCATCCATCCATCCATCCATCCATTTTCTGCCGCTTATTCCCGTCCGGGGTCACGGGGGGCGCTGGCGCCTATCTCAGCTACAATCGGGCGGAAGGCAGGGTACACCCTGGACAAGTCGCCCCCTCATCGCAGGGCCAACACAGATAGACAGACAACATTCACACTCACATTCACACACTAGGGCCAATTTTAGTGTTGCCAATCAACCTATCCCCAGGTGCATGTTTTTGGAAGTGGGAGGAAGCCGGAGTACCCGGAGGGAACCCACGCATTCACGGGGAGAACATGCAAACTCCACACAGAAAGATCCCGAGCCTGGATTTGAACCCAGGACTGCAGGACCTTCGTATTGTGAGGCAGACGCACTAACCCCTCTGCCACCGTGAAGCCTGTTTTACTTTTGTAGATGTTAAATTTGCAGATGATTATTGTAATATATATTTCAAAAAGATTCATTGCTCTTCCTTTTTGCTTTTACCAGTAGCAGTTTAGAAGTCTGGAGTAAAAAAGACCACAAGTAGGTCAAATGCATTAGTTAATTTCAGGTGGTTAATCAAAGATCCATACAACATAATCTGATATGATTCCATAGTTTAAAGCACTATTTATGTATTTTTTTATGATAAATAAGTGCTAAAAATGTTTTTGCTTGCGCGCTTTGCACGCTCACATGAATTATTTGTGCCCCAGGTGTGCCCCAGTACAGTATTAGGTCTAGTGATGCCCCTGGACCAGACATGGCGTGAAGGTAAAAACATGATTTTAATCTTAACTCATACAAAGGAACAAACGAAAGGCGCTCACAGCGGAGGATCAAAACTTGGCTAAGAGAACAAAAACTACCACAGAGGCAAAACTATGGACATGAAATAAAACATTCAAACTATAGCATGAATAAAGAAAACTTACTTGTACGAGAAAAGAGCATGAAAAAGAGCAGCATGGATCATCAGCATGAATAACAAGGGTGTGTGGTAGGGGGTTGTCTCGCCACCCTGACTGCCTGGCAACTACAGGCTTAAATAGAGGTGGTGTGATCAACAACAGGTGCGCGAGTCCAAATGAATCTGGTGTGTGACATGAGGACAGGTGAGAACTAATGGGTTGTTATGGAAACAAAGCATGGAGTGACAAAACAGGAACTGACAGAGTGCAAAAACCAAACAGAACATTCTCCAAACTAAACATGATCGCCAGTACATGGCACAAAGACTCGTCCATCAGATTGCCAGATGGGAAAGCATGATTCATCAGTCCAGAGGACGCGTCTCCACTGCTCTTAAGTCTAGTGACGACATGCTTTACACCACTGGATCCAACGCTTTACATTGGACTTGGGGATGTTGTTGCGATCCGCTGCTCGGATCTACACATATTATTAGTTATGTTTCCATTCTTGTATCACTCTCCGTCAAGTGACTGTTTATTTCCTGTTTAGCCTGTCACCATGGTAACTCATCAGTCCACCTGCTACTCCCGGTCCACACACACCTGTTTTGTCTAATCACTCTCCTTTGTTCATTTCTTTCTGGGTTCATAGTTTGCTCTCACGCAACTGTACGTCTGGATTTTTGATAATTTGCTTTCACGCAACGCAACGACTGGTATGTTTTTCTCGCTAGCTCATAAGCTTAGCCACTTGCCTTCTAGCTCTCATGCTAATTTTGTTTGTTATTACTTTTTGTGCCTTCGTACCAAGTCTTAGTTCTTTATATTTCCTACCTCTCACGCTAGCGTCTTTTGTTTGCCTTTTCTCTTTACACCAGTGTTTTTGTTCTCTAGCTCTTTTGTTATTTAAATAAATCTGTTATACCTTACCTTTGCTGTGTTATCGTTTGACGCATCCACGAAAGAATCGAACCCGGCACCACGATGCCGAACCGGCGTTACAGATGAATGGCTTAGATGCAGCTTCCACGAAGCTCTCTGCGTACTGTACGTGGGCTAATTGGAAGGTCACATGAAGTTTGGAGCTCTGTAGCAACTGACTGTGCAGAAAGTCTTTGCACTATGCGCTTCAGCATCCGCTGACCCCCCTCTGTCAGTTTACGTGGCCTACCACTTGGTGGCTGAGTTGCTGTTGTTCCCAAACTTTTCACTTTTCTGATAATAAAGTTCACTTTGGCCCTGTGATGAGGTGGCAACTAGTCCAGGGTGTACCCCGCCTTCTGCTCGATTGTAGCTGAGATAGGCTCCAGCGTCCTCCGCGACCCAGAATGGATAAGCGGTAGAAAATTAGTAGAAGCATTTAATCACCATCTTAAAACTCATTTGTATACTCTAGCCTTTAAATAGACCCCCTTTTTAGACCAGTTGATCTGCCGTTTCTTTTTTTTTTCTCCTCCGCCACCCTCTCCCTTGTAGAGGGAAGGCGGGGGAGACACATATGTGGGCTCTGTACCGCAGATGTCGTTGTGGCTTGTGCAGCCCTTTGAGACACTTGTAATTTAGGGCTATATAAATAAACATTGATTGATTGATTGATTAATTGATTGATGGATGGAAGTTGACTTTGGAATATTTAGGAGCGAGGACATTTTCACGACTGGATTTGTTGCACAGGTGGCATCCTATGAGAGTTCCATGCTGGAAATCACTGAAAGCGGCCCATTCTTTCATAAATGTTTGTAGAAACAGTCTCCATGCCTAAGGGCTTGATTTTATACACCTGATTCTCATCATTTGGATGGGTGGCCAAATACTTTTGGCAAATATATAATTATCTGTGTCGTAATGCCCCTATTTGAGGAACTACCGTATAGTTTAAACTCTAGGTGTGTCATTATGTATCCTGTGCGTGCTGACTGAGTGATGACTACATGTTGTTTTGGACGTCTCCTCCTTTCTCCCTGCTAGTTTTCATCACAGGCCCCCCCTCAGTCGGAGATTGTGGCCCTACAGTATAAGTGGCGGGCCTGGACTTCATCAAAAAACAGTCCAGACACGACAGCCGGAAGACAGGCAGGAACTGGCGGGGCTCTGCTCTGTCTCTGCTATCGGGAAAGGAACCTGAAATAAGCCCAGATCGAGGTAGGGAGGGTGAATGCGAGTGGGCAAGGTGGGTTGCAGTCTGCAAGTTCTTCTGTTTCCTCTAAACCAGGGTAGAACATCACCCACCAGTTCTTTCTGAATTGTTTGAAATCATTTGTATTTGTTGCAGAACATTTCTGCTTCTGTGCATCAGAAATATGCACTGCAATAAGTCATGCACTGCAAAAAGTAGAATCTAAGTAAGATTAAATATCTCAAATAATGGTGATATTTGCTTATTTTCTGTCGGATAAGATAATTCTTCTCACTAAGCCGATTTTATGTTAGAGTGTTTTACTTGTTTTAAGGATTTTGGTCCTAAATGATCTCAGATATGACAGCTTGTTACTGAGATTTAATAACCTATATTAAGTAAAACATGCTTGAAACTAGAATATCAAATGTTGCAAAGCTGTGTTGTCAACACAAGTATAAAACTACTTTTTTAAAGGGACTATTACACAATTGTGTCTCGTATCAAAACAGATGACAACCGACCGGACTTTGCTGTTTTATTTTCAATGAAACAATAGAAAACACGTACTCGCATAGTAGTACAGTTATTAGTGAGAATATACTTATTTTAAGGTATTTTTGGGTTCATTGAGGTTAACTAATTAGGGACCGCAATGTCCCTATTGGTACAATGGGACAGAGGACCCTATTGTATTTTGTGTGTTTTAGTCTTTCTTTCCGTAAGAGTTATTTTGTGTCGAACCCCAAGATGTAGAGAAGGAGGGAGGCATTTTGGAGGAAAACATAGTTTAATTTAAAATACTAGAACTAGAACAAACAAAGGGTACAAACAAAAAGCACGCACGTGGACGGATATAACAAACTAAGGGCTATGAACAAACAAATCAGAAGCAGGGAACAAAAAACAGTAAGCTACAAACGTTTACCAAATATTGCTCACCGCTACGCTGCAATCACACGACCAGTAGGAATGACAAGTAGAAAATGACATTGACATGACAATAATCCAGCCCTGACTGAAGGAGAAAACAGGTCTTAAATAGTGGCTGGCTGATTGATCCCAGGTGTGGCCAGGTGCCAATCAGCCACAGCTGAGGGCTACACAGCACTCAGGGAGACAAACAGGAAACAGAACCAAAATAAGAGTGCTGACAGGAACTAAAGACAAATGAAGAGGAAAAACTAAGACATAGATCAAAACTGTCAGGGACAATCCTGACACTTTCTTTATTATTCTGCACCTTCGCGCTGTAATTTGACCCCCTTAACATGCTTCAAAACTCACCAAATTTTACACACATCGGTATGGCAAACCTACCCAACGTATTTAACAACCAAACCCCAAAAATCAAAATTGCGCTTTAGCGCCCCCTAGGAAAAAACACAGACAAAACTGCTTGTAACTTCCGTTAGGAATGTCGTAGAGACATGAAACAAAAACTTATATGTAGAACTGTCCTAGACCTAGATTTCACAATTTTACCTTTTAGTGCAAAAATCAACAGAAAGTTAACAAAAACCCCTTCAAAACAACATTTCCTAAAAAAATGCAATTTTTGCCTCTTTGAGCTGTAATTTCACCCCCTTCAAAATTTTCAAAACTCACCAAACTGGACACACACATCAGGACTGGCAAAAATTGCGATCTAATAAAAAAATCAAACCCCAAAACTCAAAATTGCGCTCTAGCGCCATTTAGGAATAAAACACAGAAAAAACTGCTCCTAGGAAGAAAACACAGACAAAACTGCTTGTACCGGTGGGAATGTCGGAGAGACATGAAACAAAAACCTCTATGTAAGTCTCACTTAGACCTACATTTTACTAATTGACATCCTTTAGCAAAAATCAACAAGAAGTTGGCAAAAACCCCTTCAAAACAAAATTTTCCTAAAAAATTTCATTTTTGCCAGTGCGTCGGTGTTAAGATATTACACCGAGTTGGTAAGTTTATCTGTTTGCTAATAGTAGCTACTATCCATCCTTCTTCTTGCGGGGGCAGTAGCCAAAGCGGTCCCGTCCATCGCTTCTTGCAGCTATAATTTGACTTGTTTTGGGAAGTCTTGACAAGCCAAATTTTCTTGTTCTATTTGTAGATAATTTTGCTAAGTTCAAATAAAATACCCCTCATTTTTGTATTGTTTTTTCTTGTTTTCGAACACTGACTTTTTGCAGTGTGCTTACAAACAATAATGAAACAAAGTGAATTATTCCCATATTTAAACTTCTGAGCGTGTGCTCGCTACAGCAAAGGGCCACATTTCATCTAATAGGAGCCTGAGGGCACTTTAGAGTATAATTTTGCAGGGTCCAATCCACACAAAGAGATCTAGAGATAAGATAATGTTTTTGTTATATGCATTAGAGATGTCGAATTATTGCGTTAATTGTGATTAATTAATTCTAGTCATATTTAGCCCTTTTTGATTGAACTTAAAATGTACTAAAGATCATAATCAATAAATAATTAATTCTGTTTGATCGCTTGACAGCACTAGTTGGTAGTGTTGTCCCGATATCAGTATTTTGGTAATTATTTCGATATTTTTCTAAATAAAGGGGACCACAAAAAATTGCATTATTGGCCCATTTTAACCAAAAAATCTTAGGGTACATTAAAAATATGTTTCTTATTGCCAGTTTGTCCTTAGATAAAATAGTGAACATACAAGACAACTTGTCTTTTAGTATTAAGTAAACAAACAAAGGCTCCTAATTTAGCGGGTGACATATGCAGTAACGTATTGTGTCATTTCTCATTCTATTATTTTGCTAAAATTTTTAAGGACAAGTGGTACAAAAACTTTGATACTTTACATTAGTTTTGGATAATACCACACATTTGGGTATCAATCCGATACCAAGTCTTTACAGGATCACACATTGGTCATATTCAAAGTCCTCATGTGTTCAGGGACATATTTCCTGAGTTTATAAACATAATATACCTAAATAAAAAAATGACAGATGTTGTAATGCCATAAAATATTGACGTAATCATAGTAGTATCGACTCAATACGCTCCTGTACTTGGTATCATTACAGTGGATGTCAGGTGTAGATCCACCCATGGCGTTTGTTTACATTTTGACGCAGGTGAGCTACGGTGTCTAGTGAACCATGTTTAGCTATTCCTGATAGTGGTAAAAAAAAACAACATACTTTATTTGTCGCCATGGAGACAAGAATTAGTGATTTAGAAGCAGCTAAAACACTGCATACTTCGACTGGACTTTAGCCGCTAGCTAGCTAGCCATGTCTTAAAGCACCTCTTCCTGAGGGCGTTTAAGTGTTATAACTGTTACGCCGGTTCGGCATAGTGGTACCGGGTTTGATTCCCTCGAGGATACGTCAAACGAAGAACACTACAATGGTAGGATCTAACAAATGTATTAACAAAAAGTGAGCTCTGAACAAAAACACTGGAGCTTATAAAAAGGGAAACAAAAGACGCTAGCGTGTAAGCTAGGAAATATAAAGAACTAAGACTTGGCACGATGGCACAAAAAGTAAAAACGAAGATGATTAGCGTGTGAGCTAAAGATGACAATAAGGTGGCTTAGCTAATGAGCTAGTGAGAAAAACATACCTGACGTTACTTGTTGGATGTGAGCAAATTAGAGTCCCAGAAAGAATAAACAGAAGAGGCTGGCTTATAAAGGAGGGTGATTAGCTGAAGCAGGTGTGCGGACCGAGTGTAGCAGGTGCACTAATGAGTAACCATAGTGATGGACAAGACAGGAAATAAACGGGTCAGACGGAGAATGAAACAAAGATGGAAAAATAAACAACGTGAAGATCCAAGTCACGGATCGCAACAATAACTTCACCTTCATCGTTAATTTTTAAGCCAAAATGCGTCCGTTCTCCCTTTTCTTTCTACACACTGTGTCTGCTTGTAAGTACTCCGTAATTGTGCGCTGCCGGACATGCTACTCTGCTCGTAAACCAGCAATGAGACGACATGACGATGACAGTGGTGCGGGGGGAGTGGGGGAGGGCGTGTTATTTTTCATAGGCAGTATAGTACTGAATATGATTCATTAGTATTGTGGTACTATACTAATACCGGTATACTGTACAACACTACTAGTTAGTGTGTGTGTTTTGTATTTGTTGTCACTTCTAGTTAATTTTACAATGAGGTGAATCCTGCTAAATGGATCTTTGCTGCAAAGTGGAGATTCAGATGTATTATATTGCAGGGTTCGGTACTCAGGCAAGGCAAAGCAACAGGATACACTGAGGTTAGAATATGTGTTTATTTTTTGTCATTTTTATCCTTGTTTCCCAAAAAAGTTGCAATAAAGTTAATTCTACTGAAGACTGAGCGATAGGAAAACAATCTGTAACTGCAACAAATACAGAGAAGTGAGCTAACATTAACATACAGTCGTGGTCAAAAGTTTACATACACTTGTAAAGAACATAATGTCATGGCTGTCTTGAGTTTCCAATTATTTTTGTTTCATCTGACATCACATGGACAAAGATAAGACCTTAAAGTTCTGTGGTCATATGAAACCAAAATTGAGATGTTTGGCCACAATACCCAGCATTATGTTTGAAGGAGAAAAGGTGAAGCCTTTAATCCCAGGACCACCATGCCTACCATCAAGCATGGTGGTGGTAGTATTATGCTCTGGGCCTGTATTGCTGCCAATGGAACTGGTGCTTTACAGAGAACAACATAAAACAATCAGCCCGGAGGTTGGGTCTTGGGCGCAGTTGGGTGTATCCTTAGATCAAGCAATCAATAAACGTGTATTTACATAGCCCTAAATCACAAGTGTCTCAAAGGGCTGCACAAGCCACAACAACATCCTCGGTTCAGAGCCCACATTAGGGCAATGAAATACTCACAACCCCGTGGGATGTCAATATAAATGACTATGAGAAACCTTGGAGAGGACCGCAGATGTGGGTAACCCCCTCCCCAGGGGAGACCTGATGCAATTTATGTCGAGTGGATCAAGCATAATATTGTGAAATATTATGGGGCCAGCAGGAGACCATCCCGAGCGGAGACGGGTCAGCAGCGCAGAGATGTCCCCAACCGATGCACAGGCGAGCGGTCCGCCCCGGGTCCCAACTCTGGACAGCCATCACTTCATCCATAGCCACCGGACCTGTAACCCCCCTTCCACAAAGGAGAAGGGGGGAGAAACGAAAAGAAACGGCAGATCAACTGGTCTAAAAAGAGGGTCTATTTAAAGGCTAGAGTATACAAATTAGTTTTAAGATGGGACTTAAATGCTTCTACACGTCATGTCTTTGTGATCATGTCTGTGTAGTTATGTTGTGTTTTGTTTTTGACTCTATTAGTTCCTGTTTTTGCGCACCCTGGTTTGTTTTAGTTTTCACCTGGCTCATTTGTTTTGGACTCACGCGCCTGTCAATAATCACAGCACTATTTAAGTCTGGCGACATCACACTCTACACACCCTTGCTCCATGCTGATGATCCATGCTCTTTTCTCGTTCCCCGTAAGTTTTGTTCTTCATGCCTGTCATGCCTGTTAATCAGGTTTATGTTTGATCATGTTTATGTTTTGTTTTTGGACTCTTGTTTCCCGTTTTGCACTTCCTGGTTTTATTTGTTTCGATAGATACTCATTAATTTCCACCTGGTCTCCAAGTCATGCCCCTGTCCTCAGCCTCACACCTGTTTCTAATCATCGTCATAGTCACTATTTAAGTCATTTGTTTTCTGTTCCTCGGCATGGGAACTTTAGCTACCTACCTGTCTACCTACCTGCCTACCTATGCTGCACATCCTTCATGCCCTCGATCACCTGCCACGCACCTTGCTATTCATGCCCCTTGTTTTTGGTCACAGTAAGTGTTTTGTTTTACTTGTTCATAGCCATTCCATCGTGCTCTTTTTGTTTATAGTTCATTGTTATTCATGCCATTGAGCAAGTGTTTTTGTTTCATGTTTATAGTTATAGGCTCGGTTCTAGTCTTTTGTTTCATAGCCCTGTTTTTGTACCGCCTTTGTTTTCTTGTTTTTGTATTATAGTGTTTAAACAAATTAAACATGTACTTTAATTCACGCCTGGCTCGTCCCAAATTCTCTCTGCGTCGATGAAGCAAAACAAATCCAAGTCAAAGTCCTGACAATGCCACAGTTAGCAAGTTTTTTTTTATGTCCATAGTTTATGTTGTAGTAATAGTTTTGTTTCATAGCCAAGTTTTTGTACGTCCTCTGTGAGCGCCTTTCGTTTGTTCCTTTTTTGAGTAAAGATTAAAATATGTCATTACCTTCACATTGTGTCCGATCCAGTCGCTTTTCACCTCGGGAAAACAAACCTCTCCGAAGTCCGCATCAAGACACTACAGACATTATAACAAATCTGCTCCAGGTTTAGAAATAGTTTTGCAATACTTGTTTTTGCTAATGGATAACTTACTTGTCAGCAATGGAAAATGATAATAATAAAAAGTATGGCAATAATTCAGTACCTAACATCATTCTGTATGATTGTCTGAAATATAAGGATGTTGTTCCTTTTTGCCAAAACATTTGCATTATATTTCATTATGAAATGCTAACATGTCATCTCTGAACAAGACTTAATAGAACAAAGCCGTTGTTTTTGTATGTTTGTGTGTCCGTGGGGGTGGGGGGGACGGGGGACGAGCCCAGACCAGTACGCTGTCAGCTGTCCATCAGTCTGCTGGTCAGGTCTCAGTCGGTCTGGGATGTATTGATCTTTTTTGATCGATCCGAGGCTTTGTCCATCTGCCTTGAATAGTGCCGAGCACACACGAGCGAAGAAAGAAAGAAAAGAAGCGGGCGAAGATTAACCGATAAGGAGTCCGATGGTAATGATACGGCAGAAACCGGGTGGGAGTCTGGTCTGGACAGCTGGTGTTGATAACTAATCTCCCCATTTGCTAGTGCTTTTTTGTAAGACATGAAACCCGGCAACCTGATAGCCCAAATTAATAAATGAACAATTTCTTGCACAAGGGGGCCCCCCGCCCCCGTCCCATCAGGGCCTCTTTTCACAAGACACAATAGACGCTTAGAAGGGGCCCTCAGGAGTGCTCGGTCCCCCAAGTGCAACACGATGAGTGAGAACCGCTTGGTGACACAATGAGCTGATACAGCGATGCACAGTGTCGGACATGGGGAGGGGGGGTGCTAGTTTGGGAGGGGCTGGAGGGAGATGGTCTTTTTAGACCAGGTGGTTGCTGCTTTGCCTTTTCAGCCTCTGGCAATGGCAGCAGTTGGACATTTGGCCCGTTCTAATAAAGGGTTTGCTCGTACAAGAACGTGGAGTAAAACACGAGCAAACTTGACAGCGTACGCAAAGCTGATCTACAAAACCCGTTTCCATATGAGTTGGGAAATTCTGTTAGATGTAAATATAAACGGAATACAATGATTTGCAAATCATTTTCAACCTTTATTCAGTTGAATATGCTACAAAGACAATATATGTGAAGTTCAAACTGATAAACATTTTTTTTATTCACAAATAATCATTAACTTTATAATTTGATGCCAGCAACACGTGACAAAGAAGTTGGGAAAGGTGGCAATAAATACTGATAAAGTTGAGGAATGCTCATCAAACACTTATTTATAACTCCACACAGAAAGATCCCAAGCCTGGATTTGAACTCTGGACTGCAGGAACTTCATACTGTGAGGCAGACACACTAACCCTTCTGCCACCAGCTTCCCAAAAAATGCTCAGTCTTTCACAAAAAAAGATGGGGTGAGGTACACCCGTTTGTCCACCACTGCGTGAGCAAATAGTCAAACAGTTTAAGAACAACGTTTCTCAAAGTGCAATTGCAAGAAATGTAGGGATTTCAACATTTACGGTCCATAATATCATCAAAAGGTTCAGAAAATCTGGAGAAATCACTCCACGTGAGCGGCATGGCCGGAAACCAACATTGAATTACCGTGACCTTCGATCCCTCAGACGGCACTGTATCAAAAACTGACATCAGTCTCTAAAGGATATCACCACACGGGCTCAGGAACACTTCAGAAAACCACTGAAACTAAATACAGTTTGTCGCTACAGCTGTAAGTGCAAGTTAAAGCTCTACTATGCAAAGTGAAAGCCATTTATCAACAACATCCAAAAACGCCGCCGGCCTCTCTATTTTAGCAAGACAATACCAAGCCGAATTCAGCATGTGTTACAACTGCATGGCTTCAGCCATGAAATTTTAAGTTAGTTATTATGTGCAAAAAAAAAATAAGTTTATAAGTTTGAACATCAAATATGTTGTCTTTGTAGTGCATTCAACTGAATATGGGTTGAAAAGGATTTGCAAATCATTGTATTCTGTTTTATTTATATCTAACACGATTTTTTCCCAACTCATATGGGAACGGGGTTTGTATTAAACTTAAAGTGAGCAGAGTAAGGAACACACTCTATTTAGCGTGTCAGTCTTCATGAATATGCAGAATTTATACCGTGTTTTTCGGACCATAGGGCGCACCGGATTATAAGGTGCTCTGCAGTTGCGCGGGTCTATTCAGGTTTTTATTTCATACAAAAGGCGCATAAGACGCACCAAAGGGGTCCATCCATCCATTTCCTACCGCTTATTCCCTTTTGGGGTTGCGAGGGGAGCTGGAGCCTATCTCAGCTACAATCGGGCGGAAGGAGGGGTACACCCTGGACAAGTCGGCTCCTCATAACAGGGCCAACAAAGATAGACAGACAACATTCACACTCACATTCACACACTAGGGCCAATTTAGTGTTGCCAATCAACCTATCCCCAGGTGCATGTCTTTGGAAGAGGTAGGAAGCCGGAGTACCCGGAGGGAACCCACGCATTCACGGGGAGAAAATGCAAACTCCACACAGAAAGATCCCGAGCCTGGATTTGAACCCAGGACTGCAGGAACTTCGTACTGTGAGGCAGACGCACTAACCCCTCTGCCACCAGCTTCCCAAAAAATGCTGAGTCTTTCACAAAAAAAGATGGGGTGAGGTACACCCGTTTGTCCACAACTGCGTGAGCAAATAGCCAAACAGTTTAAGAACAACGTTTCTCAAAGTGCAATTGCAAGAAATTTAGGGATTTCAACATCTATGGTCCATAATATCATCAAAAGGTTCAGAGAATCTGGAGAAATCACTCCACGTGAGCGGCATGGCCGGAAACCAACATTGAATGACCGTGACCTTCGATCTCTCAGACGGCACTGTATCAAAAACCGACATCAATCTCTAAAGGATATCACCACACGGGCTCATGATCACTTCAGAAAACCACTGTCACAAAATACAGTTTGTCGCTACATCTGTAAGTGCAAGTTAAAGCTCTACTATGCAAAGTGAAAACCATTTATCAACAACATCCAAAAACGCCGCCGGCTTCTCTGGGCCCGGGATCATCTGATGCAAAGTGGAAATGTGTTCTGTGGTCTGACTAGTCCACATTTCAAACCTTTTCCGGACCAAAGGGGGAGCGAACAATCCAGACTGTTATCGACGCAAAGTTCAAAAGCCAGCATCTGTGATGGTATGGGGGTGCATTAGTGCCAAAGGGATGGGTAACTTACACATTTGTGAAGGCACCATTAATGGTGAAAGATACATACAGGTTTTGGAACAACATATGCTGCCATCTAAGGGCCGTATTTTTCATGGACGCCCCTGCTTATTTTGGCAAGACAATGCCAAGCCAAATTCAGCACGTGTTACAACAGCGCAGCTTCAGCCATTAAATTTTAAGTTAGTTATTATGTGCAAAAAAAAATAAAGTTTATAAGTTTGAACATCAAATATGTTGTTTTTGTAGTCCTTTCAACTGAATATGGGTTGAAAAGGATTTGCAAATCATTGTATTCCGTTTATAATTACATCTAACACAATGTTTTCCCAACTCATATGGGAACGGGGTTTGTACGAAACATAAAGTATTGTGTCTCTTAAGTGAGCAGAATAAGGAACAAAATCTATTTAGTGTGTCAGTCTTCATGAATATGCAGAATATATACCGTGGTTTTCGGACCATAGGGCGCACCGGATTATAAGTTGCTCTGCAGATGCGCGGGTCTATTCAGGTTTTTCTTTCATACAATAGGCGCATAAGATGCACCAAATGGGTCCATCCTTCCATTTTCTACCGCTTGTCCCTTTTGGGGTCGCGAGGGGTGCTGGAGCCTATCTCAGCGAAAATCGGGCGGAAGGCGGTGTGCACCCTGGACAAGTTGCCCCTCGTCGCAGGGCCAACGCAGATAGACAGACAACATTCACACTCGCATTCACACACCAGGGCCAATTTAGTGTTATCAATCAACCTATCCCCAGGTGCATGTCTTTGGAAGTGGGAGGAAGCTGGAGTACCCGGAGGGAACCCACGCAGTCACGGGGAGAACATGCAAACTCCACACAGAAAGATCCCAAGCCCGGGATTGAATCCAGGACTACTCAGGAACTTTTGTAATGTGAGGTACATGCACTAATCCCTCTGCCACCATGCTGCCTACCAAAGGGGTCATATTATGATTTTTTTTTTTCTAAATGTAAAAGACTTCCTTGTGGTCTACATAACATGTAATGGTGGTTCTTTGGTCAAAATGTTGCATAAATTATGTTTTACAGACCATCTTCAAGCCGCTATTGTGGGCGGTCTTATTTACGTGACTCACCTTTGAAAGCGTCTTCTCCCCGTCATCTTTGTGGTAGCGGTGTAGCGTGCAAGGACGGGGCTGGAATAAGTGTCAAAAGATGGCGCTAACTGGTAATGAAATTCAGACTTTACTTCAATCAATAACGGAGCAGCATCTCCTCATCTGTGGCTCACTCGTGCAATAACAATGCTGGAAATGTGTCTCTCGAAAAAACGTCTATCACAGTATTTTGTTCTATTAGTAATCCTTACGATAGATTTTTTTCCAAATTTAGTTTTCCTCAGTCCTATGAGTTTCAAATTCCGCCCACTGTGTGACGCTTAGCGGGCATCGTGATGCGAGTGGTACTCTTCCTGGATGCAGATCGGGCTCCGACACCGCGTACAGGTAAGAAATAATGGTTTATTAAAACTAAAAACAGGCTAAGAACAAAAACAATGGTGCTAGGCAGAAAAAAGGCAAAACAAAGAGCTACTAGAATGTGAGCTAGAGAAACAAAACAAAACACTTGCACGAGGCACAACAGGTAAAACAAAGAGCTAGCATATGAGCTACAAAACACAAAAGGCTAAGCAAGGAAGCTAGCGAGTCCAAATACAGAAACCGAGTCGTCACTTGAGAACACAAACAGTGTGTAGCAAAAACTACGAGGAGAGAACGAGTGAACGGAAAGGGCAGGCTTGAATACAGAACGTGATTACTAAACACAGGTGTCTAAACTAAGAATCGGAAGAGTCAAAGAACAAACAAGATACACAAAAGGACTCAAAAACCAAAACCATATATGATCCGGCCGGCGGATAATAACAGTATGATAATATACTGTAATATTTGTTGCAACAATGGATACTATTAACGTTAAAAAAGCCTGCCATTTCAAGCAGTGCATATATTTTTTCTGTCAGAATAAAATAATCCATCACATTTCGTGAGAAAATAGTAAGTACTTTATTGACACATATCATTTCCAGGTGTTTTGTCTTTGACAGAAAAGGCATAAAACCTTTTTGTTGTTTTGAACATGATATCAACCTGAAGTTGATATACTGTAGATATGTACTGTAAGCGTTAAATAAAAATAAAAATAAATTACAATTTAACTTGTTTTTAACATTTTCCTATCCAATCCAATCCACTTCATTTATATAGCACATTTAAACAACAAAATGTTTCCAAAGTGCTGCACAACAATATTAAAGGCCTACTGAAATGAGATTTTCTTATTTAAAAGGGGATAGCAGGTCCATTCTATGTGTCATACTTGATCATTTCGCGATATTGCCATATTTTTGCTGAAAGGATTTCGTAGAGAACATCCACGATAAAGTTTGCAACTTTCGGTGTTAAGAGAAATGCCCATCCTCTACCGGAAGTCGCAGACGATGACGTCACACGTGTGGGGGCTCCTCACATATTCACATTGTTTTTAATGGGAGCCGCCAACAAAAAGAGCTGTTCGGACCGAGAAAATGACAATTTCCCCATTAATTTGAGCGAGAATGAAAGATTTGCGTTTGAGGATATTGATAGCGACGGACTAGAAAAAAAAAATGATAAAAAAAAAAATAAGTTAAAAAAAAAACAAAATGCGATTGCATTGGGACAAATTTTGATGTTTTTAGAGACATTTACTAATTCCGGGAAATCCCTTATCTTTCTATTGTGTTGCTAGTGTTTTAGTGAGTTAAATAGTACCTGAGGTGTACGTCCACGGGTGTGTTGACGGCAATGTCTCAGGGGAGTCGACGGCAGCTTTATGTACGGCACAAGCTCAGCTTTTCTCCGGTAAGAAGCGACTTTTTACCACAATTTTCTCACCGAAAACTGATGTTTGACATTCCGTTGTGATTCATGTTTGCTTGACCGCGCTCTGATCCATAGGAAAGTTTCACCTCCAGGAATTTTAAACAAGGAATCACCGTGTGTTTGTGTGGCTAAAGGCTAAAGCTTCCCAACTCCATCTTTCTATTGTGACTTCTCCAATATTAAATGAAAAAATTGCAAAAGATTCAGTAACACAGATCTCCAAAATACTGTGTAATCATGCCGTTAAAGCAGATGACTTTTAGAAATGTGTGTGTGCAGCGCTCATATATCCTTAAAACCCGGGACGTCTTGCGTACACGTCATCATTACACGACATTTTCAAGACGAAACTCCCGGGAAATTTAAAATTGTAATTTAGTAAACTTAAAAGGCTGTATTGGCATGTGTTGCAATGTTAATATTTCATCATTGATATATAAACTATCAGACTGTGTGGTGGGTATAGTAGTGGGTTTCAGTAGGCCTTTAAAAAACAACATTCAAATACTATCCTGAACTCCACCAATGACTGAATAAAATCAAACAAAAAAATAAAAATAAATACATATAAAACAATATAAAACAAATATGATTAAAAAACGATTTTAAAGGGTAATTTTAATGACTTAGACCCTTTTATGGTCCCCGAGAGCCCTAAAGGTAAAAAAACAAACAAAATCCATATATTTTGTTATTGTTTGAAAATGAAAAATATTAAAATGGCCCCCGCATGCTTGAATTTTTCCGTGTGCGGCCCTTGGAGGAAAAAGTTTGGACACCCCCGGCCTAGAGGGTTTGTCAAATTGATAACAAAAGGTGTAAAAATGCCATCCGGGCTCGTCGGGTGTTGCTGAGTGATGCCGTCAGACGGCTGATGAATGGCAGCGGCAGATGCATTGAGGAGGGAGTGTTGTTGCGGCTGTCTGCAGGCTTGGCTGAGGTAAATTGGCAGGTGGGGCAGGGAGTCAAAGCTGCAGCGTAGAGAGCAGAGCTGAGCAGAGGAGCAGGCATGCTAGCTATGTGATGATTATCAAGCAAAAAAAAAACAGAGGCCCCGTCTGTTCTCTGGGCGGTGGGGAGGGGTGGCGTGTTGTTCCAGACTGGGTTCGGTCGCCGAGCAGGTGTGCGGGGCGAAAGAACACAAGGGAGAAGGGCGAGGCGACAGACGAGGAAATTGGAAATCGGAATGAAAAGAAAAAACACACCAGATAAATTTGATCAACTCCTTCAAAGGGAGCTTTCCAGCACACCGTGTAGTTTGGTTCCATTTAGAAAGTCTTGCATTGCTAAAATAAGTGGCAGCTGGGTGTTCATGTTCGATACCTTTTCTAAAACTTGTCTATCAGTGGATACCGACAACGATCTGATACCTTCTTAATCCCCTTTTTATGTCTACATTATATGCAATCTGTTGTTGTGTTCCCTAATTGGAGTGTGCATTAATGAAGGTGTGTGTTGCTGAGCCCGACCAGGACATGATCTGGACTGGACCTGGTTTTAAGAACCCTTTCAACAATCTAATTGCATTGACAGCCTGGTCTGGCGAAGATAATGTCCTTTATTTAAAAAATAAAACAAAATTTAAAAAAACATTTTCTTAATAAAAAAATAATATACATTAAAATAAAAACAGTTATATAGAAACTTGTTATAATTCAAATTAACTGTTAGAGGTTAGTACTATTAGTGGACCAGCAATACGGACTGTATCCCTTGAAATATATTGTAGGAACCAGAATATTAATAACAGAAGGACACAACCCTTTTGTGTGAATGAGTGTGAATGGGAGAGGGAGGGGTTTTGGGTTAGTGCACTAACTGTAAGTGTATGTTGTGTTTTTTATGTTGATTTAATAAAAGTAATTAAAAACACAATACATTCGTATGCATGGTCTCTGCCGAGTAGTTAAAAAAAGCAATATGATAAACACTCTGCTGCAGATATGCAATACTGCTGCTTTTTATTCATACATACATATATATATATATATATATATATATATATATGTGTGTATATATATATATATATATATATATATATATATATGTATATATATATATATATATATATATATATATATATACTGTATATAAACAGCCCGGCCCCCGGCCAAATTATTTTAACCTAATGCGGCCCCCGGGTCAAAAAGTTTGGGGACCCCTGGCTTTGGGTCACTAGAGAAAAGGGGTACACGGTGGAAGAGGGGTTAGTGCGCCTGCCTCATAATACGAAGGTCCTGCAGTCCTGGGTTCAATCCCAGGCTCGGGATCTTTCTGTGTAGAGTTTGCATGTTCTCCCCGTGACTGCGTGGGTTCCCTCCGGATACTCCGGTTTCCTCCCACCTCCAAAGACATGCACCTGGGGATAGGTTGATCAGCAACACTAAATTGGCCCTAGAGTGTGAATGTGAGTGGGAATGTTGTCCGTCTATCCGTGTTGGCCCTGCGATGAGGTAGCGACTTGTCCAGGGTGTACACCGACTTCCGCCCGATTGTAGCTGAGATAGGCGCCAGCGCCCCTCGCGACCCCAAAAGGGAATACACGGTAGAATATGGATTGATGGATGAATGGAGAAAAGCGCTATATAAATATTATTTACTTCACCTCACTTCTTACCTGACAGCCACTGTTATGATACCAAGTACAAGAGCGTATCGATATTTTTTATCGCCCCGAAAATCTTTTTTCGATTTTTTTTGTATTTATGTTATGTTACCTAACATCCACTGTAATGATACAAAGTACAAGAGTCTATCAAGTCGATACTATTATGACAACATCGCTATTTTTTTGGCATCACAACATCTTTTTTTTTTTTTTAAATGTATTTTATGATGATAAACTCAGGAAATACGTTCCTGGACACATTAGGATAAGAAATATGACCAATGTATGTTCCTGTAACTACTTGGTATCATATCAAGACCTAAATTTGTGAAATCCTCCCAAGTGTAATGTAAAGTATCAAACAACAGAAGAATAAATTATTATAACTTTTGAAAAGAATTGGAGATGGAACATGTTGAATCAGAAATTAGGCAGATATTAACATAATATAAACAAGTCGATTAATAATCATTTTTTTACATCTTGTCCTTCATAATTTTGACAAAATAATGGAATGGAAAATGACACAATATGTTACAGCATATGTCAGCAGACTAAATTAGGAGCCTTTGTGTTATGTCTTGAGTAAGGATTGGACCCCAAGATGCAGAGACGGGAGGCGGAGTTGAATCACAAAAGAAGATTGTCTTTAACAAGTTCAAAAGGATAACTCAAAGCGATGGGGCAAAAGCGCACACCATGGAAGGGGACTAAACTGAAGGCGGACTCTCGATGGTCAGCAACAGGTTCAACAAAAACTTCTCCCGCTTACTGGGGAACTAGGGAACAAAAACACCAGATGTAAGGAATGGTGATAAGAAAGGAGAAGGAACGTACCGAGTTGGTTGGATGTGAGTTGAGCATGCGGGCATGGAAAGCACAGGAGTCATTAACCGGCGAGGAGCATGACTGTGGTGAACTTAAATAGAGCCAAGCAGTGAGTAGTCGCAGGTGTGCCTAGTTGGAACTAATGGATGGAGGAAAAATAACAAAAGCAATACGGAGAAGACAGGAAAACAATACACAACACTTTGTTTGTTTGCTTACTACTAAAAGACAAGTTGTCTTGTATGTTCACTATTTTATTTAAGGACTAATTTGCCAAAAGAAACATATGTTTAATGTACCCTAAGATTTAGTGTTAAAATAAAGCCAATTATGCCCTTTATTTAGAAAAGTATCGAAAGTATTGAAAAGTATCGAAAAAAATGTTGCGGTACAACCTTAGTGACATGTTGCCCAATGTTAAATTGAGCATTTAGTCTTGCCTTAGGCCAGGGGCGGCCTTGACTAAAATACAGCTGTTATGACCTAGAGCAAGACAACACTAACATTAGTGTCTCCTCACAAAATACCAAAAGTTGCATTTTACTCCTAAGGCTACTCGGGGCAGAAAGAAAATGATTGCCAAGATGGCTATTAGGTCTTGATGGCATCAAGCAACTGAGTGGTCAATAAGGTGGATAAACAGTAGAAAGGTGCGCCCCAAGCTACCGCGGTCATTAGCGTCCCTCACACGGCTCGATAGCACAGGAAGACCTTCTGGCGTTGGTCTGGATACTTGCATGTCAAAAGAGACGCTGCAGAGTGTCCTAGTGATCAATGGAGATGTGAACAGACATGGATCATCGCGACCCAAGGTTGAACTTTTGTTACAGGGGCCAGGACACAAACGACACCACCTGTCCTGTAGGCATTCAATGACAGAGTAAACTCAAGGCAAATAACGAAGGACGCAGGAAGAAACGTGTTCAAGCACTTATGACTAAAAACAAGAATCGAGAAAAAATTGGAAACAGAGGTTGAGAACATTATGGTAGAATGGGAAATTACACTTGGGACTTGGTTTTGTACTACGGGTTAAACATACAGTTTGGACACACCTTCTCATTCAATGTGTTTTCTTTTTTTTATGACTATTGAATGAAAAGGTGTGTCCAAACTTTTGACCTGTACTGTGTGGAGATATATATATATATATATATATATATATATATATATATATATATATATATATGTTTTCTTAATTTTCATATGTCTATAACTGCTGGTTATAGAAGCTTAGCGAGCACAAAGGGAGAGCAAAACAGAGCAGACAAAAGCTGATGGAGTGAGGACCAGTGTTCGGATGAAGAGAGCACAACCATAGACAAAAGTTTGCATTCACAAACACTACAGTGGTAAAAACTTTTTTCCACCTACCCAAAATCAATTGGAAAAAAAATTTTCCTGGCCAACTTGACCAAATGGAAAACCATCCAACGAGTAAGTCACTATAATATTGATCAATATATATAGAGCACATCATGCTTGTTATTGCAACTACATACACTTTCGAGCTAGCTGTGTACAAACAAAACACGAAATTAGGCTAATACTTTACTTTACAAACACTGTAATATGATTGTTCACGTATTTCCCGCAGTACAGATTTGTGTCCTATCACATTACGTCAAAGGTCGTTGTAAGCAGAACCGAGCTTACAGGTAATGCTGTAGAATGTGGTTGCAAGACGATGTGTTACCCAGTTAGATAGACAGTTCCTCAGATTTTCCTCTTACAATAACAATGGAGAAGTCTGTTCTACAAAATTTACAGGCAACATACCCCTTCCCCTTCGAACTCTCCTGGATAAACTGAAATGCTTGTTTCCAATCGTTCTGGAACTTGCAAGCGTATTACTTCATTTTGCTCGTCGACGGTGTAATATATTGGGTTGGAGTCAATAACCAGGCGACGTGATGAAGTTACGTCTCTTTACTGTGGGCTTCAGAACAGACTCCCTAATGCATGTTCCTTGACTGCACTTAAATGTAGAATATATTTACATTCTATTCTATGTACAGTAGATGGCAGTATTGTCCTGTTTAAGAGGGTCAAAACATTGAGTCAGATCTGTCTGCATGGAGCTGGAGGGGCCGTGGCCTCCAGCTTCGCTTGAATTTCGGGAGATTTTCAGGAGAAAATTTGTCCCGGGAGGTTTTCGGGAGAGGCCCTGAATTTCGGGAGTCTCCCGGGAGTGTTGGTGAGTATGGTCGCGCGGGCAGCAGCCAAAGCAGTCCCGTCCATCGCTGCTTGCCGCTTTAATTTTACTTGTTTTGGAAAGTCTTGACAAGCCAAATTTTCTTGTTCTATTGGCAGATAATTTTGCTTGGTTCAAATAAAATACCCCTCATTTTTGTATATATTTTTTTATTTTTCTTGTTTTTGAACACTGACTTTTTGCAGTGTGTCTTTAATGTTGTGAACTGTAAGCGATGCCAAGCCATGAAAACATGCACACACGACACACTCAGATATAACTGAGCTGCACGAGCTCCAAAAAAAAATGTGTTGTGCGACCATATTGCTAATTTGGCATTAATGCAAGCGTCATTTGCATACTCATCAGTCACGGTCCTTATGAATGCAGGATGATGTTCTTAATGCTGTCGCTCGTGCTTTGCAGTCATTGTCCTGGCGAGGGTGAGCATATGGGGATTTTCCACCACAATAATTTCCTTCAAAGACGACACAACGCCGTGTCTCTCTCGTCATATTTTGTGTGTGTGCATCCTAAAAAAAAACTTTGTGTCGCTGCAGCAGCTGCCGCCTTTGAGTCAGTGCTACTAGAGGTGACGTCAAGACCGCCAGTGAGGCCTATTTCTCACTGCTTCGGGTTTCACTTTGTTACCATGACAGCAGCTGCCACTTCCTGCCCGACTGGGTCTTCCTGTGCTCATTCAGTTTTATTTTATTTTTTATTTTTTGCATGCATGGTTTCAAATTCCAGTTTTCTGTTTGTTTGTGACCTTATATGGCGCTCCATGCGTGCAGGGCTTCCCTCAAAGTCAAATAAACGCCCGAATGAGGCACGGGAAAGCAATTAACTCAACATACAATTGAATGGAATATTTATGGCGAGGTTTGGGGTCTCACTGGCACAGGTTAGTCTGGGTCTCTTATTGGCTCTTCGTGTTAATTGCAATGTGGCATTTTCATGCCCAGCAGGGAGCCAAGCAGCGTTTTTGGCACTATTATCATACCCTTGAGGGTACTTTTTAGCTTTGGGTCTTTTCAGACATCTTTGTGTAGAACGTAAATCAGGCCTGGGCAATTATTTTGACTCAGGGGGTCAAATTTGGAGAAAAAAATGTGTTTGTGGGCGACGTTCCCTCTAAGACAGGGGTCGACAACCCGCGGCTCTGGAGCCCCATGCAGCTCTTTAGCGCCGCCCCAGTGGATCTCTGGAGCTTTTTCAAAAATATATGAAAAATGGAAATGATGAGGGGAATACACATATTTTTTGTTTTAATTTGGTTTCTGTAGGAGGACAAACATGACACAAACCTCCCTAATTGCTATAAAGCACACTGTTTATATTGAACATGCTTCACTGATTCGAGTATTTGGCGAGCACCGTTTTGTCCCACTAAATTTGGCGGTCCTTGAACTCACCCTAGTTTGTTTACATGCATAACTTTCTCCAACTTTCTAAGACGTGATTTATGCCACTTTTTTTTTCTGTCTTATTTTGTCCACCAAACTTATTACGTGAGTTTTGTTGATGATATTGACTTATGTGGAGTGTGCTAATCAGACATATTTGGTCACTGCATAACGAAAGCTAATCGATGCTAACATGCTATTTAGGCTAGCTGTATGTACATATTGTATTACTATGCCTCATTTGTAGCTATATTTGAGCTCATTTAGTTTCCTTTAAGTCCTCATAATTCAATTTATATCTCATGACACTATCTGTATGTAATATGGCTTTTGATTTTTTGCGGCTCCAGACAAATTAGTTTTTGTATTTTTGGTCCAATATGGCTCTTTCAACATTTTGGGTTGCCGACCCCTGCTCTAAGGTGTGTTCTGTATGATTTTCCAATGCAACAGCAAATAACAAGTGACAACTAGAGGCCACAACAATGTTTAATTATTAAGTGTGTAGAGACGCTTTAAAGAGGGCAGGAATTCCTTCCATTACACAAAATTGTCTGTCGGCCGTAACCACAACAGAAACATAGTAAAAAAAACAAAAAACTTCTATCTCACAAAACAGGTAATTTTTTGCCATACAAACCAGGCTTAAAGGGGAACATTATCACAATTTCAAAAGGGTTAAAAACAATAAAAAAAAAGTTCCCAGTGGCTTGTTGTATTTTTTGAAGTTTTTTTCAAAATTTTAAAGGTCTCGGAATATCCTTAAAAAAAGCTTTAAAGTGCTTGATTTTCGCTATTTGCAATGCGACTATCCATTTCCCTGTGACGTCATACAGTGCTGCCAATACAACAAAACAATGGCAGATACCACAGCAACATTTAGCGCGACATTAGCGCGACATTAGCTCGGATTTAGACTCGGATTTCAGCGGTTTAAGCGATTCAACAGATTACGCATGTATTGAAACGGATGGTTGGAGTATGAAAGTATTGAAGAAGAAACTGAAACTATTGAGCGAATAGCTATTGACGCTATTCATAGCCATAGCATGGCCGAATAGCTGCGCTAGCATCGCTGGTAAAATGTGCGGACCAATCGATCAGGACTTTCGCATCTCGTGACACTGGAGCAACTTAAATCCTTCGATTGGTAAGTGTTTTTTTTTCACATTAAATGTGGGTGGAAGGAAACGTAATATAGTTGCAAATGCATCTGCAGGTTATCCATACATCCCTGTGCCATGTCTGCTTTAGCACAGCCGGTAAATAGCATGTTAGCGTCGATTAGCGTAGCATGTTAGCATCGATTAGCTGGCAGTCAACATCAACAAAACTCACCTTTGTGATTTCGTTGACTATATCGTTGAAAACGCATCTGCAGGTTATTCATACATCTCTGTGCCATGTCTGCTTTAGCACCGCCAGTAAATAGCATGTTAGCGTCGATTAGCATAGCATGTTAGCATTGATTAGCTGGCAGTCACGCCGCAACCAAGTATGTCTGATTAGCACATAAGTCAACATCAACAAAACTCACCTTTCTGATTTCGTTGACTTTGTCGTTGCAAATGCATCTGCAGGTTATCCATACATCTCTGTGCCATGTCTGTCATCGCCGGTAGAATGTGGAGACACTACAGCACATTCAATGGGGGTTTGGCGGCAGACACTTTCGCATCTTCGGGCCAGTGGTGCAGCTTGAATCCCTCCCTGTTAGTGTTGCTACACCCTCCGACAACACACCGACGAGGCATGATGTCTCCAAGGTTCCAAAAAAATAGTCGAAAAAACGGAAAATAACAGAGATGAGACCCAATGTTTACAATGTGTTGAAAATGAAAATGGCAGCTGTATTACCACGGCGACGTCACATTCTGACGTCATTGCAAAAAGAGCGATAAACAGAAAGGCGTTTAATTCGCCAAAATTCACCCATTTAGAGTTCGGAAATCGGTTAAAAAAATATATGGTCTTTTTTCTGCACCATCAAGGTATATATTGACGCTTACACAGGTCTGGTGATAATGTTCCCCTTTCAACCAACTTGGGTTGTACTTGTATAGCGATTTTCTACCTTTAATGTACTCAAAGCGCTTTGACACTACTTCCTCATTCACCCATTCACACACACATTCACACAACTCTTTGTCATCTGTCATATCGACAGCAGCCGTTCTCTCCCTCTTACTTGCTCCAACTCACGCAGTCAAGGCACTTCGCCAGTGATGCATTTAAGGCCACACAAAAAGTCGGATTACTCCAACACCACACAAAGTGTCAATTCCAGATCGTTACACTATGACGCCCCAAACAGATGTTCTTATTCTACTGTCATTTATTATGAATGATAATTTGTTTTACGAATATTAGTCATGGAACTCTGTCACTAGACTAGAGAAATGCTAACAAAAAGATATATTAAGCGGAACTAAATGTGATCTCTGAAAGGGGTACAAATTATTCCCAAAGCTGGACCCCCACCTAGACCAAAAATACTATACCACACAGCTCATGAAAAACAAGATTGTATTTGTTGTATTTATTTAGGTGGGCCAAATCACCTATATTAGACAAAAATGTCATGGAAATTGACTGCTGTCATTTAATTATTAAAATAAAACATTATACTTGTAAGTCAGCTTTGTGACAGGTGTGCTGCTGGTGTGGCCAAAGTGTGCACGTCTGATGTTGCTCACATGAATGCTCAGGGAGTTTTTGCGTTTGCTCACACATGAACAATTAGAGGGAACATTGTTTGAGGGTTTCGGGATGTCTATCTATCTATCAATGCATACATACAGTCACGATCAAAAGTTTACATACACTTGTAAAGAACACAATGTCATGGCTGTCTTGAGTTTCCAATGATTTCTACAACTCTTATTTTTCTTATGATGGAGTGATTGGAGCACAGGGCTTCACGGTGGAAGAGGGGTTAGTGTGTCTGCCGCACAATACGAAGGTCCTGAGTAGTCCTGTGTTCAATCCCGGGCTCGGGATCTTTCTGTGTGGAGTTTGCATGTTCTCCCCGTGACTGCTTGGGTTCCCTCCGGGTACTCCGGCTTCCTCCCGCCTCCAAAGACATGCACCTGGTGATAGGTTGATTGGCAACACTAAATGGGCCCTAATGTGTGAATGTGAGTGTGAATGTTGTCTATCTGTGTTGGCCCTGCGATGAGGTGGCGATTTGTCCAAGGTGTACGCCGCCTTCCGCCCGATTGTAGCTGAGACAGGCACCAGCACCCCCTGCGACCCCAAAGGGAATAAGCGGTAGAAAATGGTTGGCTGGATGGATGATTGGAGCATATACTTTGGTTCTTTTACCTACTCAGTGGCCTAGTGGTTAGAGTGTCCCCTCTGAGATCGGTAGGTTGTGAGTTAAAACCCCGGCCGAGTCATACCAAGACTATAAAAAAATGGGACCCATTGCCTCCCTGCTTGGCACTCAGCATCAAGGGTTGGAATTGGGGGTTAAATCACCATAAATGATTCCCGGGCGTGGCACCGCTGCTGCCCGCTGCTCCCCTCACTTCCCAGGGGGTGAACAAGGGGATGGGTCAATTGCAGAGGACACATTTCACCACACCTAGTGTGTGTGTGACAATCATTGGTACTTTAACTTTTATGAATTTATTATGGGTCTACTGAAAATGTGACTGTGACAGTTGCTTGTTGTCGTCGTGCGGGTTCCACGGACCATCAAGGAAGGACATGGTTTTTGAGCAGGTTTGACGCTTGTTTATTTTTCAAATAAGCTTTTGTCTTCAGATCGGGTCGCTTTGAAGCTCTTCCTCTCCGCTGCTCGCTCACGGTCTGCTTTTCAGCCGCCGTCGTCCTAGTCGTCGTCTGCTCTTGGTCGCACTTCAGTCGCTGTTGCGGGCTCTCCTCCTCCTTCATTTTTACCCTCCTCCGCTGCTGCCCTTTTATACAGCCAGGGGAGAAATGTTAAATGTCTCCCGGTGTGCACCTGACCTCGTCTGCGGCGTCGCTCCCGGCACGCCCCGCCTCTCCGCTTGGTCGTCATCTCCGCCGTCATCTCTGCCTCCTCGTGCCCCGCCGCTCCGTCGGCTCCGCCTCTCCACAGTGACCAAATCTGCTCGGTCAAAACTACAAATACAAGTGAAGAGAATTATATTTATATAGCGTTTTTCATTGTGAAACCCAATATCTAAATTACATTTAAACCAGTGTGGGTAGCACTGGGCACAGGTGGGTAAAGTGTCTTTATACAGCAATGTTAATATTAGGTTACATGTCCCTTGGCAAGTTTCACTGCAATAAGGTGCTTTTGGTAGCCATCCACAAGCTTCTGGTTGAAGTTTGGACCACTCCTCTTGACTAAATTGGTGCAGTCCCGCTAAATCTGTTGGTTTTCTGACATGGACTTGTTTCTTCAGCATTTTCCACACGTTTAAGTCAGGACTTTGGGAAGGTCATTCTAAAACTTTAATTCTAGCCTGATTTAGCCATTCCTTTACCACTTTTGGCATGTATTTGGGGTCATTGTCCTGTTGGAACACCCAACTGCGCCCAAGACCCAACCTCCGGGCTGATGATTTTAGCTTGTCCTGAAGAATTTGGAGGTAATCCTCCTTTTTCATTCTCTGTAAAGCACCACTTCCATTGGCATACTTGCCAAGCTTGAGACCTCCAATTTCGGGAGGTGGGGGGTGGTTGGGGACGTGGTTGTGCACTGCACTCTCTAAAAGCCGTAGATGTTATTGTCACATATGCATGATTGAAACTTTTATTAGTAGATTGCACAGTACAGTACATATTCCGTACAATTGACCACTAAATGGTAACACCCGAATAAGTTTTTCAACTTGTTTAAGTCGGGGTCCACGTTAATCAATTCATGGTACAAATATATACTATCAGCATAATACAGTCATCACACAAGTTAATCATCATAGTATATACGTTGAATAATTTACATTATTTACAATCCGGGGGGAGGGATGAGGAGCTTTGGTAATATCAGTACTTCAGTCATCAACAATACATTAGAAATACATTCAATTATTTACATTAAGTTATTTACAATCCGGGGAGATAGGATGTGAATGGAGGAGGGTTTTAGTAAAGGGTTGAAGTTGCCTGAAGGTGTTGCCTGTAGGTGTTGTGGTGCATGTACAGTATATGGCAGTATTGTCCTGTTTAAGAGTGTCACAACATTGCTGTTTACGGCAGATTAACTGCTTTATGGTAGACGAAAACATGACTGCTGTTGTTGTGTGTTGTTACCGCGCTGGGAGGACATTAATGAAACTGCCCAACAATAAACCAACATAAGAAACCAAGAACTCGCCCTCGATCATTCTACAGTTATAACGTCATTGGGCAGACACGCTGTTTATATTGTGGGAAAGCGGACGTGAAAACAGGCTGTCCTCACTCAGGTTCGCAAGGAGCTAGAGGGGGCGGGGCCTCCAGCTCTGCCTGAATTTCTGGAGATTTTCTGGAGAGGCGCTGAATTTCGGGAGTCTCCGGGAAAATCAGGGAGGGTTGGCAAGTATATCCATAGGCAGCAAAACAGGCACAGAGCATAATACTACCACCGCCATGTAGGACTGGTGTTCCTGGGATTATAGGCCTCACCTTTTTTCCTCCAAACATATTGCTGGGTGTGGTGGCCAAACAGCTCAATTTTTTGTTTCATCTGACATCACATGGACAAAGATACGATCTTATGGAGGAAAGTTCTGTGGTCAGATGAAACAAAAAAATGAGCTATTTGGCCACAATTGGCAGAATTTTACAGTACAATGATCACACTCAATTTTACTGTAAAATGCTGGTGATTCTTTAATTTAGCTTTGATGCTAAGCAGCTTTACCGCTGACATCCATGGCACCACAGTGCCTCTGACCTCATACGGTATGGACGTCCATGTCTCAGCTTTGTGGCGTATGATTAGTGAGCGCCATATGTCTGGCTGGGCGTATAGATCCTGTTTACTCAGTTTGCAGGGTTTATTTTAACCATGACCTCCGAGCCGTGTCTCCGGGTCAGGCTGCGGGGTCGACTGCACGCACACACCGGTGGCGATGGACAGCTGAACACCTTCAAATGCCAATGCGCCGTCTCTGAAAAGCGTATCAAAAGGTTCTCCTCGCAGCTGCGTAAATATCCATCAGGTGGGGTTTCAAACAGAGAGCCATTCTTTTCCTCTCACTGGTACTGAGAACAAACAGATATAGACAAGGATCCAGATGATAGCGGCAAAAAATAGTTTTTTTCGACAAAGGCTGCTAAAGCTTGTTTGTTGTCCTCCACTATATTGACAAAAGTATTTGGCCACCTGCCTTGACTCACGTATGAATTTGAAGTGCCATCCCATTCCTAACCCATAGGGTTCAATATGATGTCGGTCCACCTTTTGCAGCTTCAACTCTTCTGGGAAGGCTGTCCACAAGGTTGAGGAGTGTATTTATAGGAATTTTTCACCATTTTTCCAAAAGCGCATTAGTGAGGTCACACACTGATTTTAGCCTGGCTCTCAGTTTCCGTTCTAATTCATCCCAAAGGTGTTCCATTGCGTTCAGGTCAGGACTCTGTGCAGGCCAGTCAAGTTCATCCACACCAGACTCTGTCCTCCATGTCTTTATGGACCTTGCTGTGTGCACTGGTGCACAGTCATGTTGGAAGAGGAAGGGGCCCGCTCCAAACTGTTCCCACAAGGTTGGGAGCATGGAATTGTCCGAAGTGTTTTGGTAGCATTCAAAAGTTCATTTTACTGGAACAAAGGGGCCAAGCACAACGCTTGAAAAAATAACCCACACCAAAATTCCTCCTCTACCAAATTTCACTTGAACTTTGCGTCGATAACAGTCTGGATGGATCGCTTCCCCCTTGGTCCGGATGACACAATGTCAATTTTTTCCAAAAACAACTTGAATTGTGGACTCGTCAGACCAAAGAACACTTTTCCACTTTGCATCAGTCCATCTTAGATGAGCTCGGGCCCAGCGAAGCCGGCGGCGTTTCTGGGTGTTGTTGATAATTGGGTTTTGCTTTCCATAGTAGAGTTTTAACTTGCACTTACAGATGTAGTGACCAACTGTAGTTACTGACAGTGGTTTTATGAAGTGATCCTGAGCCCATGTGGTGATATCCTTTACACACTGATGTCGGTTTTTGATGTAGTACCACCTGAGGGCTCAAAGGTCGTATATCATCGCTTACATGCAGAGATTTCTCCAGATTCTCTGAACATTTTGATGATTTTACAGACCGAAGATGATAAAATCCCTAAATTTCTTGCAATAGCTCGTTGAGAAATGTTCTAAAACTGTTCGACAATTTGCTTACAAAGTGGTGACCCTCGCCCCATCCTTGTTTGTGAATTACTGAGCATTTCATGGAAGCTGCTTTTATACCCAATAATGGAACCCACCTGCTCCCAATTAACCTGCACACCTGCGGGATGTTCCAAATAAGTGTTTGATGAGCATTCCTCAACTTTATCAGTATGTATTGCCACCTTTCACAACTTATTTGTCACGTGTTGCTGGCATCAAATTCTAAAGTTAAGGATTATTGGCAAAAAAAAAAAAGGTTTATCAATTTGAACATCAAATATGTTGTCTTTGTAGCATATTCAACTGAATATGGGTTGAAAATGATTTGCAAATCATTGTATTTCATTTATATTTACATCCAACACAATTTCCCAACTCATATGGAAACAGGGTTTGTAAATATAAATGGATAAATGGGTGATACTTTTTTGGAGAGGCGGGGCCAGCAGTCCGACAGCGGGGAAAGGCACACCGTAGCCCAGCCAAAGATGGCGGCGAGGAGGCAGGGCCGGCAGTCCGACACCGAGGTAGGGCACGCCGGAGCCCGGCCCAAGATGGCAGGGAGGCGGCCGGGACGGCAAGCGAGCGGCAAGGCGGGGCGCACTGGAAGTGACGCTACAATCAAGATCAGGTGTGTGGAACGCGCAACTGGGGACAATCAAGTAATCTTCTCACACTGTATAAATGGGCGATGGCCGTGAACGTCAGAGAGAGAGGCGGAGAGACGAGAAGGAGCCAGAGGGAAGCTGACGAGGAGCGAGAGAGTAAGAGAGCCAGAGGCAGACGACGAGCGAGCGGAGAAGAGGAGCTGATAAGCGACCTGCACTAAAGGTTTTATTTGCCAAAAATAAACTAAGTCACGACCCTGCTCAAGAATGACCCTATTTGGTGGTCCATGGAACCCGCACAACAGCGAGAGACTGTCACATACTTGAATAGCGCTTTCCTACCTGCAAGGTTCTCGAAGCGCTTTGACACTATTTCTACATTCACCCATTCACACACACATTCACAAACTGATGGTGGGAGTTACATGCAAGGCGCTAGCCATCAGGAGCAAGGGTGAAGTGTCTTGCTCAAGGACACAACGGACAGGACGAGGTTGGTAGAAGGTGGGGATCAAACCAGGAACCCTCAGGTTCCACGCCGTCACCCGACATATAAATATTAAAACATACATCTCAAAAAACAATGACACTGAAAGGAGCATAATATGACATGAAAAGAATATGAATACTTTTAGATATTTAAGGAAAGTAAATTAAAAAATACTGTCAGAAATAATTGTTGACGAACCCCAAGATGCAGAGAAGGAGGGAGCCATTTTGCAGGAAAACATGATTTAATTTAAAACACTAAGACAAAAACAAACAAAGGGTACAAACAAAAAGCGTGCACGTGGGCGGATAACACAAAAAGAGAGCCAGCATGGGAGCTAGAAAACAAAAAGGAACTTAGCATGGAAGCTAGCAAAAAACAAAAGGGGCCTAGCGTGGAAGCCAGCGGGTAGCGAACAGGAAAACAGAAGTCGTTACTTGTAGAATGAAAACAAAACGGAAGCAGGGAACAAAAGACAGTAAGCTACAAACATCAAACGAATATAACTTACCGCTTCGCTGCAATGAAACGACACGACATGACAGGGGCGACAATACGGACGTGACATCGACATGACAATAATCCAGCAACTGCCTGGAGGACAAAAACAGACTCAAATAGAAGCGGGCTAATTGACACCGGGTGTGGCCAGGTGCCAATCAGCCGCAGCTGAGGGGAAAACAGCACGCAGGGAAAAAAAACAGGAAACAAAATAGGAGCTCTGACAGGAACTAAAAACAGGAAATACTAAACACACACAGAGGAAAAACTAAAACACACACAAACTGTCAGTAGCAAGCCTGACAAATACCATCTATCCATCCATCCAATTTCTACCGCTTGTCCTTTTCGCGGGGGGTCGCTGGAGCCTATCTCAGCTGCATTCGGGCGGAAGGCGAAGTACACCCTGGACAAGTCTCCACCTCATCGCAGGGCCAACACAGATAGACAGACAACATTCACACACTAGGGACAATTTAGTGTTGCCAATCAATCTATTCCCAGGTGCATGTCTTTGGAAGTGGGAGGAACCCGGAGTACCCGGACGGAACCCACGCAGTCACGGGGAGAACATGCAAACTCCACACAGAAAGATCCAGAGCCCGGGATTGAACCCAAGACTACTCAGGACCTTCGTATTGTGAGGCACATGCACTAACACCTGTGCCACCGTCCTGCCCTTAAAAAAAAGGTATTAAAAAATACCTTTATCTTTAATTATGATCATGATTTCTGGTTATGTTCGGCCAGCAGAGAAGGCAACTTGTTGCGTTGTCGTATTATTATTTTTTTCAATCAATGGAACATTTTCTCTCTCTCTTGGTTGTTTTGTTGGGTCTGCTCCTGTCTCTGGCCATGCTCCCTCCACCCCGGCAGACGATGGCGTGGAACACCGCAGATGCCACCACAGTGGATATGTTTCTTTTACTTTTTATTCATAGCCGTATGTAGAAGTGGCTGGTTGTATCAGCTCTGCTCTTTTAATGTCTTTGATGTCCTTTGTGTTCTTTGAAGTTTGATGTTTCCCTCTTACACACGTTTATCCGTCTTGTAATTGTCCTGTATTATTATGTATTTTACTGTGTACTGCTTTTATATTTCTTGTATTTTATATTATCACTTTAAACTGTTTTATATTTCAATTTTTTGTATCCTGTAAAGCGTCTTTGAGTGCTCTGAAAAGCGCTATACCAAATAAAATGTATTATTATTATTATTATGTTTATATGTGCTATGGCTATGAGTTGATTTTTTCCCTTGGCCTCAGTCTGGACCCCCTCTCAAGGGACCCAGGCTTAGGCTGATTTTTTTTATTTTATTTTATTTATATTTTTTATTAATTTTTTTCTGTCTTTCCCCCCCACTTGTTTACCTGTATCTCACCTTTTTTTTAAGGGGCGCAGGTAGTTGGAAGACCCATCAGCGATCCTGTTCTGTCTCCCTGTAATAAGTGTCTGCTCTTGAATGGGATTGTGCTAAAAATTTAAATTTCCTCACAGGGATTAATAAAGTATGTCTGTTTGATTTTGATTGTTCTTTTTCAACTTAATTAGTGAATTATATTCATATTTATATAGTGCTTTTCTCTAGTGACTCAAAGCGCTTTACATAGTGAAACCCAACACCTAAGTTACATTTAAACCAGTGTGGGTGGCACTGGGAGCAGGTGGGTAAAGTGTCTTGCCCAAGGACACAACGGCAGTGACTAGGATGGCGGAAGCGGGGATCGAACCTGGAACCCTTAAGTTGCTGACACGGCCACTCTGTCCAACCATTTAAAAACATTTTAAAAACTTTATTCAACATACCTCTATAAATAACGGTCTAGTTTTGAATCAAATGAGCGGTGCTTCATATAACAAATTGTTTTGAACAAAACTTGTTCATTGAATGCATTTTTTATTTTTTTGAGAGCAGCAAACACCTGGCGCAATGTCAATGACAAAACATATTGTTGCCTGTTATTGAGAGGTGGGTGTAGTGTTTTGTTGTGAGAGAAAAGAGAAGCATCAGAGTCTGCTATGGAGAAAACCTGAAAATGTAAACAACTGGCGCAAACATCCCAATAATTGACAGCATTACTTTCCTGCAACACATTTGCCTATTTGCAGCTGTCTTAAGGATTTTTGTTTTTTTTAAGAGATTGCGTCCTATCTGACATCACAGAGAGAAACCTCACCTTCCGACTACATGGAGCTGTTTCCCTCATACTAGAACCGCCAGGTTTCAGTTGGTGGTAGCAGCTGAGCCTCGTTCTTTATCTCTCCGCGTTTGCGCTCGCTCGCCCATGCGTGTCGCTAATAGTTCGACGGTTGGTTGTGTGGAGGCAGAGGCTTCTCAGAAGAGGCCTCCTGACAGTTGCAGTATGACTGCAAAAGTCATGAGAAAAAGCTCCAGCTGCAGGAACATTAAAAAAAAAAAAAGGTCTGCATGAAAATGTGTCCTCAATGAGACTTCTGTTGGCGTATCAAAACACAATCAATACGTACACAAACACATTTTGAAGAGTCCATGGATAAAATGAGATGTGGTTGTAGGCAGTGTGACTTTTTCCAGATCACATACTTGTGCTTTCAAAAATCAGCGTGTTTTATTTATATTTACATTTTGTCAATACTGAGGGTTTTATTGTGCCGTACTTTTCGGGCTATAAGGCGCACTTAAAATCCTTTCATTTTTGTCAAAACTCGACACTGCGCCTTATAACCCAGTGCAGAATAATTCTGGTTGTGCTTACCGACCTCAAAGCTATTTTATTTGGTAGACGGTGAAATGATCAGTGTGACCAGTAGATGGCAGTCACACATAAGAGATACGTGCAGACTGCAACATGACTCAAGTAGAGATGTCCGATATTCCATCCATCCGTACATCCATCCATTTTCTACTGCTTGTCCTTTTTACGGTTGCGGGGGGTCGCTGGAGCATATCTCAGCTGCATTCGGGCGGAAGGCGCCGTATACCCTGGACAAATTGCCACCTCATTACAGGGCCAACACAGATAGACAGAGAACATTCACACTCACATTCACACACTAGGGTCAATTTATTGTTGCCAATGAACCTATCCCCAGGTGCATGTCTTTGGAGGTGGCAAATAATATCGGCCGATAAATTCTTTAAAATGTAATATCGGAAATTATCGTTATCGGTTTTAAAAAAAAAGTAAAATGTATGACTTTTTAAAACTCCGCTGTGTACAGGGACGTAGGGAGAAGTACAGAGCGCCAATAAACCTTAAAGGCCGGCCTAGTCAGATAATATCTATGGCTTCTCACACACACAAGTGAATGCAAGTTAAAAGTTAAAGGACCAATGTTTGTTACACACACACTAGGTGTGGTGAAACTTGTCCTCTGCATTTGACCTATCCCCTTGATCACCCCCCCCCCCCTGGGAAGTGAGGGGAGCAGTGAGCAGCAGCGGCGCCGCCCCTGGGAATCATTTATGGTGATTTTACTCCCAATTCCAACCCTTGATGCTGAGTGCCAAGCAGGGAGGCAATGGGTCCTGTTTTTTTTTTTATAGTCTTTGGTATGACTCGGCCGGGGTTTGAACTCACAACCTACCGATCTCAGGGCGGACACTCTAACCATTAGGCCACTGAGAAGTCAGACCAAGTATGCCAAGGCATACTTGGAAAACAGCCATACAGGTCCCACTGAGGGTGGCCGTATAAAAAACTTTAACACTGTTACAAATATGCACCACATTGTGAACCCACACCAAACAAGAATGACAAACACATTTCGGGAGAACATCCGCACCGTAACACAACATAAACACAACAGAACAAATACCCAAAACCCCGTGCAGCACTAACTCTTCCGGGACGCTACAATATACACCCCCCGCTACCCCGTGAGGCATGTTAAAAAAAAAATGCACATTGTGACTTCAATAATAAATATGTCAGTGCCATATTGGCATTTTTTTCAATAACTTGAGTTGATTTATTTAGGAAAATGTTGTTATATTGTTTAATGCATCCAGCAAATTAGGCAAAATAATGTGTTAATTCCACAATGTATATATCGGTAATGGGAATTAAGAGTTGGACAATATCGTAATATCGGATATTGGTAAAAAAAAGCCATTTTCAGACATCTCTAGGCTCAAGCAAACAACAGCTAAATTATATATGTTCCATTGAAAATATAGAACATTGTTTTAGTACAACTTTGGTAAGCTATAAAGCTGCACCGCTTGATGGATTGTACTGTGCTTCAACATACGAGTATTATTATGGTGTGTGTATGAGGTAATACATATTATCTGGCATTTTGTTTCGCAATATTATGCAAAAGCCACTTATGGCACCTGCTGATCTGTATTTTGGGATCTGCATAAGTCCTGAAAATGTCCACCTTTGTAGTCCATACCCACATCGTAGTCGATAAACTTCTTCTTTTTCTCGATCTTCTTGTTATGGGACATTCATCCTCCGCTGTTGTCAGTTCTAATATAAAGTAGTGTAAAGTCCTTATATCTGTCAGTAAACTCGTCACAAAAGTGCTAAAACATACCGGTATAGTGAGTTTATATTATTCACCCAAGGATTTTTAGTTATTTGAGACTTACGGTCGGATGTTTTTACACGGGACGCATTTCCGGCCTTGTCGTTGCACTCGTGAGCCACGAATGAGATGATGCTGCTCCATTATTGATTCAAGTAAAGTCTGAATGTCATTAAAACAATTAGCTCTCTCTTTTGACACTTCTTCCACTCCCGTCCTTGCACGCTACACCGCTACAAAAAAGATGATGGAGAATAGTCACTGTCGAAGGTGAGTCACCAAAATAAGACCGCCCACAAAATGGCGCATCCTGAAGCAACTGTCAGAAAGCGGCTTGAAAATGATCTGTAATCATCTATGTAGACCACAAGGAAGTGTTTTACATAATATGACCCATTTATTGCACCCTATATGTATGAAAAATGACCTGACTAGACCCGCTCATCGACAGTGCGCCTTATAATCCGGTGCGCCCAATGGTCCGGAAAATACGGTAAATCACTCCCTTGTGTTCTGCATAACATGTAATGGTGGTGCTTTGGTCCAAACTATGCTTAGATTTAGTTTTACGGACCAATTTTAATCTGCTTTCTGACTATCTCTTCTGATGTGTCATTGTGTCTTGTTTATGCCTGCCAAAGCCCACCCCTACAGTCGAGGCCCCGTTGCACCTGTTAGCCATGTTGCAGTTTTTAGCAGGGCAAATATCATAAGTTCGAACTATACGCTACTTTGCATTAGAAATTGCAGCAGCGGAGAATTGATCATGCATGTCTGCCGGTCTGTCCTGCAACAAGATGATAGAGACAAATAAGGAACTTCAGAACCAGAGTTATCTCAAAGGTTAGTTTATTATTTATTTAAGTCCATCATGCTTTATGTATAGAGACTCTGTATCATTTGAAAATGTCTCCGTTTGAAAGGAGTACCGTACTTTCCGGGCGCACCCACCAACTTTTAGAAGAAATAAATATTTTTACATATATTAGCCGTACCGGACTATAAGTTGCAGATATGTACCGGTAGGAAAGACTTTGTAAATGTTTATTAAGGTTTGTATAATGGTGAACAGCGTCTGGCATGTTAGAACAAAAGTTACTTATGTTAATTATTTCCAAACTTTGCCTTCCACACATCAGTAAAACGGTTGATCGAAAAAAAAGAAGTCATCGTCAGGCACTCACTGGCTGTGGAAGTTAGCTCTCCAGTCAGCTAAACAGATTCAGTAAGTCCACGGTGACGTTTTGGTGATTTTTTTTACGAAACTTAAACAATACAAAAATAATGCCATTGTAAGTAAATACTACTAACTCAGTAATGTTAACATAGACACTAGTGAGCGTGTTAGCATGTTCACTAATCCTGATTAATTGGTTACATTAATATAGCACATGCAAATATGTATTTAAAAAATCCTGCAGATATCAATCCTGGGACGGTTTAGTAAGTATGAATGGTTTTAAGTGTATTGAAAAACTTACAAACATTGCTTGGAGTGATGAAGGGAGAATCCTTTTGAGAAGAAATGCTATGGAGAGTTACACTTCCGGTTCAAGAAATGAAACAGGAAGTACATTTCAAAACCAAAGCATCCGCAGTGAGCAAACTCGTACAAAAAGCGGCGCCACTGCGCAAACAACAGCACACATTTTCAGCGTCTCTGTCGGTGTTCTATGAAAAGTATTTGTTCAATACAAATTATTATGGCCGTTGGTGAAGAAATATCCAGAAATTAGCCAAACCATTTTATAAGCCGCAGGGTGCAAAGCGTGGGAAGAAAGTCAATGAGTGATTCAATCAAAGTTTACTTATATGGCCCTCAATCACAAGTGTCTCAAAGGGCTGCACAGGCCACAACGCCATCCACATCAGGGCAAGAAAAAAACTTAACCCAATTGGCACAATGACAAAACCTCGGAGGGAACCGCATATGTGGGGACCCACCCCACCCCCGAGTGACCGGTGCAATGGATGTCGAGTGGATCTGGTTAATAGTGTGAGAGTGTAGTCCACAGTAAGGCCAGTGGGGGATCATCTTGAGTGGAAACAAGTCAGGAGCGCAGAGAAGTCCCCAACTGATGCATAGATGAGTGATCCACCCCCAGGTCTTGACTTTGAACAGCTAGCGCTTCATCTATGGTCACCTGATAACCTTTCCACACAGGATAGGGGGGCAAAGCAGAAAAGAGACGGCGGATCAACTAGTCTTTTTAAAGGCTAAAGTATACAAAAAGGTTTTAAGATGGGATTTACAGTAAATGCTTCTACTGAAGTAGCATCTCTAACTGTTGATGGGAGGGCATTCCATAGTACTGGAGCCTGAATAGAAAACGCTCTATAATCCACAGACTTTTTTAGGCTCTGGGAATCTGGAATATACAAAACAGGACACGCTGGGAGCGCCTCCACGTACACAAAAGCAATCCAAGAGAAGCAACTAACAATTTACAGTCATGTTGCTGTTATGATAGAATACAGTTCATTCAATGATTGCTACTAGCTATTCAGATCGCTATCTTGTGCACATGTTGAATATATATATATATATATATATATATATATATATGTTTTTTTTTTCTATTTATATATATTTTTTTTGATGTGCCTGGAAGAGTGGCAGCACATCACAGTAGCTCCATTGACTTCCTTCATTTTACTTAATTTTTGGTATTCTTCTCAAATGTTCTTGTTTTTTTTTTTTATCACTTATCTTTTCCACTTACCACTAATTAAGTTGGGCGCTTGTGTGTGTTTTTGTTACTTTCCTTTTTATTTTTGGGCCCTTTGTTTACACATCTGAGGAGCTGTTTGCGCTCTTTGGGGATCGCGGCCGGACATTCCCGTGGAACTACGGAAAAAGCACCGGGGATGCCGTGCCGACACAAATGTATACGTAGGAGTGGAGAAGGAAATTTAAGCCTGCAATACCCTGTGTCCTCATGAGGAACGTGCGGTCTTTGGCAGATAAAATTGTATATATTTGTACCATGAATTGATTAACGTGAACCCCGAATTAAACAAGTTGAAAAACGTATTCGGGTGTTACCATTTAGTGGTCAATTGTACGGAATATGTACTGAACTGTGCAATCCACTAATAAAAGTTTCAATCAATCAATCAATCAATCAAAGGAATTGTTCGGGCTTGTCCGAACTCAAAAGGAATCCACCGTGTGCAGTATCATGTGCTTTACGGAAACCTGACTACACGTGGGACAACCTCACGGGCTGATAGAGACGCACTCCTGAGCGGTAAGAAGAAAGGCGGTGGGATTGCCATCTTTGTGAACGAGAGGTGGCGTAATTCTGGACATCGAACATCGAACTACTGGCTGTAGGAATTCGACCATAGTATTTGCAAAGGGAGTTTACTTCTGTATCCCTTCTTCTGCAGATGAGGCTGCTGCTTGCGACGCCATTCATGCCGCTGTTGCTAGGCAACAGACCAAACACCCCGATGACCTCGTTCTCATTTCGGGTGAGTACTATCATGCTTCTTTGGACTCAATTTTTGGGACAATTTCCCATGTGGATCAATAAAGTTTGTTTAAGTCTAATATACGGCCAGTTGCGTCATCAAGTGTAAGAAGTAGGGATATAACAGTTCAAAGTTAGTACCCTACAGGGATCTGCCCCTTTTAGTGGGGGACCCAATGATTTTTCCATGGATCCCCTCAAATCACCATTTGTGGACTCCCTATATTGAAGACCTACTGCAAAAATGTTTGTCCTAAACTGATCCTAAACTGTAAACTGTAATTAGGAATGAGCAGATTCTGGACGTCATACAAAATAATCTTAAAGGACCCGTCCTCCCGCCCCTAACCCAACGTCGCCGCGCCAAACATACATTTGATACGTTTACATGCACTAAAAACTGTATTATTGCACGGCTTTGGTTAAAAAGCCAGCTTCTTAAAACACACGTCAAAAAGAAAACTTAATGATGTTATTGAATTTTTAAAGATGGAATTAAAATATCTATATAAACCCTAGTAAAAAAAAAAATTAAAACGTGCCTAAAAATTGTATACAAATTTGTCAGAAAATGAATATTAAATACAAATCTGGAAAGAGATTTGGGACATGGAAGGTTTTTGAACCAGGTTCATACTGCGAGCCACATACAACGTCCCACCATCACCACAGAACCTTAGCCAGTAGTACGGAGAAGACCCCAGATGTCGCCTCTGTCCATCTCCAGGAAAACCTGAAACACATCCTGCAAGACAAGCCTTACACAAGGTCGATACACTTGGCGGCACAACCAAGTGCTGAAGTGTCTAGCAGCTTCACTGGAGAGTCGACCCATGGTTGTCAACGCAACCGAAGTCCTGCACACGTAGACCAGAGGCCGGACAGCTGGGGGTGGCACGGGATTGGAGGCTCCTTGTTGACCTGGAGCAGAAACAGTCCTGGTCATCTGCCATCCAAAGCGTTGACATCATCGAGCTGACAGTCCCCTGGGAGGATAATGTGGGTGATGCCTAAGAGTGCAGAAAGCTCCGGTATGCCGAGTTGGCAGCGGATGCTGAACAACGGGGCTGGAAGGCAATAGTTCTCCCAGTGGAGGTGAGCTGCAGAGGCTTCGTGGGCAGGTCAACTACGTTGAAGAACGTGGGAATTCGGGGCTAGGCCCAACGTCAAGCCATCAAAGACCTGTCCAGTGCTGATGAACGACCAAGCCAGTGGCTCTGGATCAGGACAAGAGACAGCAGCTGTGCTCCGAAGTGAAAAAGACCATGAGATTTTATACTCAAGGGGGAAAGGGAGAGGAGACCATGCCAAGGACACTCGGATTTGCTACTGAGCTCTTCGTCAGAAAGCGACTTGCTGGGCCAAGCCTTCAAAGACCTGTCCAGTGCTGCTGAACGAGCAAGCCAATGGCTCTGAATCAGGATGAGGGACCATGAGATGTTATACTTAAGGGGGAAAGGGAGCGGGGACCATGCCTAGGACACTCAGATTTGCAACTGAGCTTTGTTTGAAACACCGGTAAAGGAGGGAGCCCACCTGACGACCCCATCATGTGTCTGTAAAACCAACTTGGACCAATCTTTACGAAGCCTAAGGCTGTCATGAACATAAGTCTGACTAACCACGCCTGGCTTGAAATTACAATTTTGTGATGACTATCATCCCCACCCACGTTTCTCAAGGGAAAAAAAAGGATTGGAACATCTAAACCCACTCAGGTATGCAGTCAGACACAAGGTTGGCTCAGGGAGAAGGCAATGCAGAGTCCATGGCATTTTGGGTGTAAACATCATATTTGCTGTGTTTGTAAAACTAACCTGTCATGATTCACTCAAATATGATTATAAAACTGAGGCGCGGTTGGGAGAGTGGCCGTGCCAGCAACCTGGTTCAATCCCCACCTTCTACCGTCCTAGTCACGTCCGTCTTGTCCTTGAGCAAGACACTTCACCCTTGCTCCTGATGGGTCCTAGTTAGCGCCGTGGATGGCAGCTCCCACCATCAATGTGTGAATGGGTGAATGCTGTACTAGTGTCAAAGCTCTTTGAGTACCTTGGAGGTAGAAAAGCACAATACAAGTATAACCCATTTATAAAATGTCCCTTTCCTTTTAAGTATGCATTAGCCACATAGGCTTATAATAGTACCAGAATGGTATTATGATTATATTAGTATAATATGGCCGCAAGTGGAGGAGTTCAAGTACTTCGGAGTCTTGTTCACGGGTGGGGGAAGAGTGGATCGTGAGATCGACAGGCGGATCGGTGCGGTGTCTCCAGTAATTTGGTGAAGAAGGAGCTGAGCCGGAAGGCAAAGCTCTCAATTTACAGGTCGATCTACGTTCCCATCCTCACGTATGGTCATGAGCTTGGGGTTATGACCGAAAGGACAAGATCACGAGTACAAGCGGTCGAAATGAGTTTCCTCCGCCGGGTGGCGGGGCTCTCTCTTAGAGATAGGGTGAGAAGCTCTGCCATCCGGGAGGAGCTCAAAGTAAAGACGCTGCTCCTCCACATCGAGACGAGCCAGATGAGGTGGTTCGGGCATCTGGTCAGGATTCCACCTGAACGCCTCCCTAGGGAGGTGATTTGGCCACAGGGAAGACCCAGGACACGTTGGGCAGTCTATCACTCCCGGCTGGCCTGGGAACGCCTCAGGATCCTTCGGGGAAAGCTGGACGAGGTGGCTGGGGAGAGCGAAGTCTGGGCTTCCCTTCTTAGGTTGCTGCCCCCGCGACCCGACCTCGGATAAGTGGAAGAAGATGGATGGATGGATGGATGGCCCCACTAAGGACTGGAATCTCACATTATTACCCATATCCACTCGGCATCTATTGCACCGGTCCATCTGCGGTCCCTTCCAGGGCCTCTCGTTGTTCCCATTAGATTGAGTTTTTTCTTGCCCTGAGGTGACACCCGAGCCGAGGATGTTGTTGTGGCTTGTGCAGCCCTTTGAGACAGTTGTAATTAGGGGGTCTAATAAGGAAACTTTGATTGATTGATAGTATTGGTGCATATCCTGGGGGTTTAAAAACTAGTGAAACCTGTTTCTGACTAATTTTTTTGAACATGCCACAGTTATGTACATCCATTTTCTACCGCTTGTCCCTTTTGGGGTCGCGGGGGGTGCTGGAGCCTGTCTCAGCTACAATTGGACGGAAGGCGGGGTACAACCTGGACAAGTCACACGGCCAACACTGATAGACAGACAACATTCACACTCACATTCACACACTAGGGCCAATTTAGTGTTGCCAATCAACCTATCCCCAGGTGCATGTCTTTGGGGGTGGGGGAGGAAGCCGGAGTACCCAAAGGGAACCCACGCAGTCACGGGAGAAAATGCAAACTCCATACAGAAAGACCCAGGACTAGTCAGGACCTTCGTATTGTGAGGCACATGTACTAACCCCTCTTCCACCGTGCTGCCCCAGTTATGTACAATTAGATGCAAAAGTGCAACTTGCACGTAACTTTCTCCTGCGCTGCCACCGATTGATTTATCATCTTTTCACCCGTCTTCTATCACTTTATCTTTGTTCCAGAATGCCTTTGCTGTGTGTGTATGCTTAAAGGTGAGCTTTGACGACATTATTACGTCACAGTGCTCAACGATAAGTCTGCTATCCAGGTGGAACGTACCATTTTGTACTTTTTTTATCAGAGGGTAGAGGTAGTCTTACACACCTTATTGAACTTTCTATTTTTATTCTATATTAACATTGGCCCTGCGATGAGGTGGCGACTTGTCCAGGGTGTACCCCGCCTTCCGCCCGATTGTAGCTGGGATAGGCTCCAGCACCCCCCCCACCCCCCGCAACCTTGAAAGGGATAAGCGGTAGAAAATGGATGGATGAATGGGAACATTTATATTATCTTTCACGGCTTACATATTAAAATGAAAGAAAAATAAATATTGCAACTTTACATAAGCCTAGCATCCCCGCTGCCATCCCCACCCCCATTTTGATGCTCATGACTTTAATAATCCTTCCCTCCCCTCCCCACTATTTACATTTTTAGGGATGTGATAAAAAAATGTTAGTCACTCCCAAGTTTTGGACTCAGCATGCAGGCAAGATTGATATCATTGATGAGCCGGATGATAAATATTTCTGGTTTTATCGATTCTACGATTCACTACTAAACAGTAATAAATACTCACGGATACAACATTGTGTTCTCATTTTGGCTCTTTTTTCATTTATTACCTAAAAAAAAAGAAAATGTTCTATCACAAGTCACACTGAAATGTATTGCTTAAGAAAAAAATATATTCGTATATATTTTCCTTTTTTTTTTCTGTTTTCTTTATGTGTATTTCCACAAAAAAAATAATAATCCAGAAACAAGCAAAGAGCTGCTGCTTTTTCTTATTTTTTTTTGCCCCCCAACTTAAAAAAAAAAAAATGCAACAAAGAAAATACATAATTCACAGTTACCATTTTGGTTTCATAAATTAATACAGTCACACATGTGCTACACCGGTCTAGAGCTAGAAACATCGGTAAAATCGTATTCTTGGATCCGGTTCGGTTTTTAAAAGTTAGCTACGAGAAGGAACTTAAACTTGTGATCCGTCTTCTCTCTTTTTTTTTTTTTTTTTTTGTCAATTTCATACAGAAGTGAGGCACACAGACAGTATAGCTGATATAGAAAAGAAATAAATAGAAGGGGTCAGGGTCAATTGTCCTTTTTTGTAAAGTTGAGGGACGGGGGGCAGGAAGTGCATGTTGTCCTCATAGGACCTCTACGGTGACCTTTTTTTAATAGTTTTTTTTTTTCAGCCGTGAAGGAGAAAAAGTGAGGTGGGGGCACATCCAGATGTTAGTGGATCGGCGACGAACAGTCGTGTGCGTGGGATAACGAAAAAAAATACTTGGTGAGGGCAACATTTTTAAGGCACAGAAGCCTTTGACATAATAGAGACTCCACCTGCTAGTAAGCACTCAAGCAACAGATGCCCCCCGACAGAAAAAAATGGTTCCTTGATGACAAATCCGAAACAGAAAAAGACATTTTGTCTCCATTTTTTCGTGAAAGGTAAGGCCACTTAAATGAAAAAAAAAAAAGAGAAAAAGTCACCAAAAAAACAATTAATCTCTCAATGCAATCTCTTGGGAGTGCAATTGTGGGCGGGGGAGGGGCGGCGCAACATTGGTGCGTTTTAAGGGCGAAGAAGTCCCACGACAGGAATGTTCTCAACTCCATCCGTCGTTTTTGTTTTTCCATCCACACGTACACAAATAAAAATTACAAAAAAAAAAAAAAAAACCCTACTGACAAAACAGCAGCATAGTTTTTTTTCCTCAATATTCTTCAGAAATTCATGCATGTTCTACTCTTTATTTCTCCATTCCATCCCAGAAAAAAAACATGCACCTCTTGTTTTTGTTTTTTCCTGTCATTTTTCCAAGTGTGTAGCAGCAAAAAAAAAAAACTGAAAAAAGGGCTGAACCTGATATGTTCATGCATTGTCCCGGTGGAGGCACTAGGTAACTGATCACATGTCATATCATCATCGCTAAAAGGATTTAATTGGTGATAAAAATGCTTTTGGGAGGCTGGGGGGCATTCCAACTTAATGTACATCACCAAACGCCCTAGCAATAATAATAATAAATCTTTGCCAATTGTCACAAGTATGTACTGTACACAATCTATGAGTCACTAAGATTCAGGAGCCACGCATCATCAATGGATGTTTATCATACTAGTTGCTGCTTTTGGAAAACAGCAGAATAGAAGTAAAATAGATTTTTTTCTTCTCATATTAAATGTCATATTTTTTTGAGTGTAAAGTCCCCTTTAAAGCACTTTCTGTTAATAATCTATAATACCGGACAGGGTTTCCCAAACTTGACTTTTTGAGTTGCCAATTTGATTGATGGTTGTAGTGAAAGTACATATTTTGTGTTTGTAATCATTTAATGATATACGGTTTTTGGTAATTTAGTTGTTTGGAACTTAAAAACAGGTTGTGCATGAGATTTGCACCACCTGACCGAAAAGAGGTAGGAAGAAGACGGTTTTATTTCATCATATCCTGTCTCCATTTCTCAGCAAACACTGATAGGGTTTACACAGGGGTCCCCAAACTTTTTGACTCAGAGGCCGAATTGGGTTAAAAAAAAACAAAAAAAAAACAACACAATATATATATATATATATAGTCAAGGTTTCTGTGATTTATCCGTTATGCAGTGCTCAATACCGGGGTAGAGCGGAATATACGTTAGGGGAGGAAAAAACACAGAGGCTACTTCATCCCTACAAGCTTGTTTCGCAGGTTTCTTAGCTCTTCAGGGGATTTTTTTTTCTTATCCCCTGAAATTGGTTATTTCATCCCTACAAGCCTGTTTTGCGAGTTTGTCTGCTCTTCAGGGGATTTTTTTTTTAATCCCCTGAAGAGGGCTATTTTATCCCTACAAGCATGCTTCACACATTTCTCTGCTCTTCAGGGGATTTTTATTTAAATCCCCTGAATAGAATTATTTCATTTCTGCAAGCCTGTTTTACAGATTTTTCTTCTCTTCAGAGGATTTTTAAAAAATTCCCCTGAATAGGGCAATTTCATCCCTGCAAGCCTGTTTCGCAAGTCTCTCTGCTCTTCAAGGGATTTTTTTTTCATATACCCTGAAGAGAACTATTTTATCCATACAACCCTAATTCGCAGTTTTCTCTGGTTTTAAGGGGGATTTTTTTTTTTATCCCCGAAGAG